>NW_019100891.1:67047-252082 GCF_001856785.1 Myzus persicae | reverse complement strand
TAAAAAAAAAAAAAAAAAAAAAAAAAAAAAAAAGAATTATTATTTATAGCAAACAGTTAATATTACATATTTACATTAAATACTTCTGTAATGATGTGTTCATTCAAATTATTCCAACTCCGATTGGAACGAAGTATGGATTTATACATCGCGCACGTTAAGAACATGACTAGTTCACCACCTAAAACCGGTTTTCCCTGTGTTAACTGATCATATTCTTAACGTGAGCGGAGTGTATATTGACTAAAACTTGTCGTACTAATGAAAAACAAAAATAATGTACCTAGGTATAGGTAATCATATACATATAGGTCGTCTGATCAAGAAAATATAAAATATTTTCAATTTACTACAGTTATTATTCGATAAATAACTCAATAGTTATAGGTGTTTATTAAATAAATAATACTTATAATTCTTAAGATTTTCAAAAATCGATTAGATTATGTTCAAAATTAGCAAAAGTATAAAAAAAAAAAAAGCTGCTACCCATATTTGATCGAGAATAATCTAAATCGTGGCCATATCTGACAACCAATCAATTTCGAAGGGAAAAATACACAAGTCCTATAATTATCTATAGGTCATACCTATTTCTACTAAAAAATAAAAAGGAACAATTCATGTTATCGTCAAAAAGAGTCAGGGAAAAGCTCTGAGCTACCTATAGTATATTAAACAATATTGTACAATGTATTAAGTAATAATATACACAAATACACAATACCTACACATATTATTATAATGTTATCTACTTTGAAAATCGTATTTCTATTATTTCATATTTGCAACTATCGTACAATAATATACATCGATAACCACTGATAGTGGTAATATTATATAAACTTTAAGCCTTATAATATAACAGAATACTCACTTGAACATAAATTATCTAGTAAAAGTAACAACGATTATACTTTGAAAATAGGTTCATAATTTATTAATGAATCGATGTGAATTGAGAAATATTTTACCTGTTTATTACGGGTTATTTCATATAAAAGTGCATAATATACTGTGTAACTCCATACTGTTCATAGTTATGATATTATTATAACTTATATAACTTATTTATTACTTTTTGTTGTTAAAATGGAACTTGTTCAAAGTAAACTGAAGAAGAAATGTTGACTTGTATTATATTATGTACTATGTAGGTAATTAAGTAGGTATGGTTGTATGTTTGTTTAATGGTTTAGTATTCAGTTTTTGTTTTTGTACCATAGAGTGTATCGATTTTAAATACATTTTTTTTTTTGGTGGGCGAAGGCTCGACGTCAAAAAAGAACTTTGTTTGACCATGGGGAACTTTTGTAGCATTTCCGATAAGAAAGCTTTTGGATTTTAAATCATATTTTTTGCAGTACATTATAATTAGTGTTTACATACCTAATGGCAGAAGTGTCTGATTACTACACGATAAGATTTTTCTTAATTTTGTTGATATAAGTACTCAATATATGTGGAAATTGCCATTTTTTCTTTTAAATATTAATTTTTATTATATTTCGACAACATTTAATTAAATATTTGTTTGGATAAGTTGGGTTAGATTTTTAGTCCATTTACAGATGACTAGTTAAGCAGTTCTTCAGACGATACGAATAGTGTTGGAGAATGAGTGATAAGTGATGATGTCTGATATCTATATTAATGATTATTGGCGGCGTCAATGGTAGTGGTGAAGTGTACGTGGATGTTGATGACGATCTTGTGTTTGAGTGGGGCATAATAACTGATTCTATCCGTAGTTCTCCATTAGTTTTGGAAAGTGAGACGTAGTATTTGTTTTTAGAAAAGAAATTTGGTGTCCTTAATAGGCAGTTCTGATTTTGGCAAAATTACTGGAGGAGTGTTATTTATTTTGTATAGCTACTGAATTATTTGAGTTAGATGTAGACCAGTTGAAAATATTATTTTCATCATTAATTAGTAATCATTAGATATTGCAGATTTGTAGCTTAGTCCTTTTGCTGTGTTCGACAGGATTCTGTTTTGATTTATAATTTTAACTGGAGACACAAATATGAAATATGGCTTTTGTTTATTGCATGATAAACTCTGTTTGGAAGCGACCCATGACTTTCTGTTCATTGTGGATATTGATCGTGTTTATGTGTGTGATTTTAATTAATCAAATATTTTTGAAAATTTAGAAGAAACGTTTTGGTTCTCGTGGATTGACTGAAGGCTAACTGCCCTTAGGGCAGTAATGTTCACAATAATTTGTTGTGCTTCTTGGATGCTGGCGTAGCACCGAAATTATAATCCTTATATAAAAAAAAATGTTGCACAATATAACATATTTACATATAGGTATACACAAATTTTTTTTTATTATAGTATACACCAATTCTATGTATTTTCCATTTTCTATTATTTAATTATACATAACAGACATACATGATGTACGATATTATATTAAATTTAAGATTTTTAGGCGAGCAGTATACATTTTACTAATATTTTGTAGAAAAACCGTAAAAAAAATAAGACAAATAAAAATAAAAAGTTTATAATTAATTAAATAGTTTGAAAATTTAATTTTGTTAGACAATTATTGATAATTAAGAAGTAGTGAAATGATTGCTTTTTTGAGCTTCTAGGATTAATATTTATTTTTGGTAACAATAAAATAACAAAATAAAAGTCCTATATTCACATAAGATGAGAAATCTTTATTTTACATTTGAATATTCATTTTCCTCAAATCTAAATACCGCAAATGCTCATAAAAAATATATTGGATTTATGCTCAACTCTTTGAAAACTCTTTTCAAAACTTGTGAAATATCTTGTATTCAACTTCCAACTAACAATTATTTTTAGTATTCAAAATTCATAATTGTTTTAAATTTTAATTACAAGATTTCAGGCAAATTTTCATGGTTTGAACTAATTTCGTATGTAATGTACCTATTATTTTTAGTGTTTATTTTTAACAAGAATGATAGAATTTTATATTACAGAATACTGGTTGAATACCTTTAGGTGATGTATCAATTGTTATTATTTTATTAAAAATCTCAAACGACTCAAACTATACTCAATTTCATACACGGCCCACTGCATAATATCCCGCATCGTTGATCTTCCGGAATATTCGTTCAGGCGGAAATAGAATTATTCATATAGGTATGTGAGATAATATGTAATTTATTATAAGCTCCGATAAATTGAATCTATTTCATATAATCTTTTATTATATATAATAATAAATAATTAAAAGTGAAATCAGCTTATTGACTTTCAAACCTTTCTAATTTTCTTATTAATAATATTAACTACATACTACAATATTTATAATATTATTTAGTATTTTATTTTTTAGACAGAAATTAAACGTAATGTTACAGAATTATCCAATAAGTAAAATAGATATGTATTTAATTGACCTTACCTTAGATCTGAGAAAAAAATGACATGGTATGAATGTGTAAGGTAAGAAACTGTCTAAGTTTTTCTATGTATTGTGTTTTTCTTTATATAAAATGTTCAAATAATAATAAAGTATAAATAAATGCTTATACTTAATCGTTCATGTCGAAAAGTATTACCACTGAGTAATTTCTTTCTACCTATGTTTCTGTCTTAATAAATTACCTGTTTACATATTATGCATATTGTGAATATATGTATAGATTATGCCAAATAAGTATAAAAATACATCCATAAACAAAAAAAAATTATATGTATGCATAATTTTATATTTACCAGAAGTTCTTAATATGGAGAATATATTTGCTAATAATTTAAAATATCCTGTTTTCAATGACCTAACCTTAATGTAGTCTAACAGAAAATTATCGCATAACTGTATTTAATTGATTGATTGACAACATAATATACCGAGATTTATTTTACAAAACCTTAAGTATTTCTGTTCAGAAATCCAATTTTGAAAATAATTGCGACTTCAATAATATACATTTGCTAACACTTTTTCAGTAAAACGATTTTAAAAAATAAGCTTAAATACGATCTTCTAATTGTATTATGATAATAATATATTTGTTGTTCTTTTACAAAAATATGATGTTAATCCAATTTTCAGATCTTCAGGTAAGTTAAAATAAAGAAATAACTACCAACAATATCAAATACTATTGTATCAATTGTTTACATTTTAGTTAAGCAGATAGAAGATTGTGGTATTGATAACAATTAGGTTGTTTGGAAAGTAAAGTAAAGTTTATTTTTTACGATTGCAGATTTATGATTGCCAAAAATTGTTAGAACAATATTGGTAGGTTTATTTAAAAATTAATTTGATAAGACATCATTTTTTTTTTACTTTTAAGTTATAACCTTACGTGTATTAAAAAAAAATTCAATTTAACAAATTAAATAAAACAAATAATATTGCATAATATTTTTGACACCATATTTGTTTTATTTATACATAAAAAAAATTGAATAATTTTATGTTACGAGCGCGTAAGCGTATAATATATGTAAATATAACATAATTATAATATCTAATTTTATAATTTATTTTAATTGAGTGTTATTAAATATTCTTAATAATAGAATTAACAAAATATTATAAATGGCATAAGGACGTCGTGTTGAAAAACAAGTAAAATTTTATATGTATAACATGTTAGGTGTGAATATTAATTTGAATTTTCAGCCACACTTCGTCACTTTGGTGTATTTAAAATGATGAAATTCAGTATAATGTTTTTATGTTGTGAATATTTAATTTAAAGATCACCGGGTTGCTATTGCGACGTGATGATTGGAAGTTAGAAAAAGCATGGACCAAAAAAAAAAAAATTGAATTAATGATACAAAATGAATTACGAGATTATACTCAAGCATGTACAATTTAAAAGGATGCATGTAAGGTTACACTTGGCTTTATCGGTATACTTTGGTAAACCTCTTTTCATACATTTTAACGTTTGACGGAACCAGGTTTACAATTTAAACCAGTTTTTAGGTATAATTACGAACGCGCATGCAGAATATGTTTTATAATTTTTGTCTAAATATAATTATTTAATTTCTCTATCATTTGTTCTTGTTAAAAATGTATAACGAATTTTAATACATTTTGTTTGAATACAAAATAGAGACATACATCATGTTCGAATATTGTATGTGTAAAATATAGCAACATGACTGTTCAAGTACATATACGTTGTAAATAATATATTTAATATTAGTATTCGTCTATGAGTTAAAAAGTTACAGCGAAAGCTTGTGTTTATTTTAGGCGCATAACAATATTTATTTAATGCAGTTGAATTTTGTGTCAGACCTTCATATTAATGCTTCTCCGTGGTATTGACTAACTAACATATACTTATTACTCAAAACATTTTATACAGTACCTGTGGAAAGTAAACAAAATATCTTTGAAAATAATTTCATAATGTGAACTTGTGCTATAGTTGTGCGATGCCATATAACACAGGATTTTATTTTTATTATATAAGATATGTAGGCGATACAATTTAAAATTCACGACTTTTAGATTATATGATATTAGATCAATTACCCTTGTAACTACCGTGCAATAATAATGAGGATTGCTGTAAGTCCTACAGTATTTGCTTTTATTAATTTTTTTTTTTGCAAATCAATTTGCTTTTAAATGATATGTTTATTAGTCCAAGGACAAGATTGTAATCACACAGTGAACTGCTCTATTTTGATCGATAAGTGTTTAAATGACTAGGTATCCTTGAACATTTACTTTCGCTACAGGTAGTCCTGAAGTATCATTCGTGTGATCATTGATAAGCATTTTACTCAATTGAATATACCTATTTTCAATCATTGTTTTTTTTTTGTTTATACAAATGTACTTATTGATTTTACGATTGCGATTTTTATTTTTGTGTCTAAAGATTTTTACAATGAAATTGTAACACTTACTATAGGTAATAAAAAAAAAATGTTTTGATTTTTAACTTTATTTTTATTTATTTTTTGTAAATCATAGATAAAAGTAGGAAGGCAGAAATTATTGGTATAGTTTTCTAAATATTTCAACTCTTTTTCAGCTATTTAACATTTACTGAATTTGTAATATAAAGTTGATTATAAATAGATCATCCTGGAACCGAGAAATTTTTGACAAAATTTGATGTTTTAATGAAGAATAACGATTTAAGTTATTTTGATGTAATTCCAAAATATTTTTCTTGAGATTTGACATATTCACGTTTATTAATGTATTATTTTATATAGGTAGCTAATGACATTTTCGAAACATTTAGATTAATTTTATGCTATTGTCTATTTATACCATGGACCTATTCATACTTATTTATACATTCTATGGTTAGTCAGCTTAGTCTTGAAAATTCATTAAAATAATATGCATGATATAAATATATACAATTTTAATAATTAAATAATAGTCATATAAAAATCTAAGTTTTAGGCTGAAAAAAATGAAATATACCGTATTACTATAATAGACGATACCTAGTTAAATAAATTATTTTGATGACCTTATAAATATTAAATATATCATAAAATATACTTAGTGTACGACAGATTGTGTCAGACCGTCTTCGCTCAGAATCATTTTTCGCATGCAATGGTTTATTATTGAGTTCAAATTTAGCACATACATTACAATAATTACTAAAACATGTGGTTCACTTGACATCTACTGTACAACATAGCTATTATCTACTTACATTACATTCTATTTGTAGCTTGATCTTTGCAGAGGACTTATCAAGGGTGTCAGTATAAGCATAAATATGTTATAGGTAGGTACCCATCTAACTTCCAGATTTTCAAACAGTAAATTCAATAAATGCTTCAAATTGTTTTATCATACAAATAAGTTAATGAAATTATGATATTTGAAAATATTGTACATACTACATTATACACTATTTGAATAATATGATGCATTCCATTGCATTGAAACGAATCGATTAGATTTACTACACAAAGAAATTTAACACATTTCTTGAGTTCTTTATATTTGTTCGAAAATGTTTTTTTTTGTTTGTCGAAAGATTTATGGAATTTCGATATTTATTCCCGAATTACTTTTAATAGTGTGAAGATGATTTTTTAATGATTTATATATTTCTGTAAAATACCTATCAAGGGCGAAATAAACCATTCATTTAAACTCATGATTGGAAATGATGTACATACCACCGACTAACAATGCATTAATGAAGGCCTAAATGTTATTTGGTAACAGGTATTAACTATTATATATTATTTTTATGAATTTGTCTAAAGTTTTAATAATTTCCATTTAACATATTGTTATATATTATTAAAAAATATTTGATTTTTAGTTATTATTCAATTTAATCTCGAATATCAAGTGTGTAACAATAAATTAAGCAAGTCTTGAGAAAACATTTTGTTACAATATGTTTGCTTGGTGCCTTAATAATTATTTTGCTCAGAATAATTTAAGAATTGATCTTTATGAATTAATTATACTTAAAAGAAAATTAAATAATGAAAATGGCAGAATGAAAGATTATAATATAGTCAATATGGATGACGTTTATTGCCCATAAGCTAGAACTGAAATAATATATTATAAAATACATATATGGTAGTGACTAAATCCCGAAAGAATCTTTGAAAACATATTAATTATGGAAATGTAAGATCCAACCATAAACGATAATATCGTTAATAAACTAGATCAATGTAAGTGAATAACATTTCTTTGGAATTTATTTTCGGGATGCTTGTGTAATTGGACCAATGTTTTGAGTAGGGCTTATATTATCGTTATTTTTTTTTTATTGAACTTAATCGATAACTGTGGCTTGTGATGTTTACGGTTAGTTTTGGGAACATGTGTTTATGTGAAGTAAGGATTTATCTCTAAGGTTCCCACACATCCGGAGCTTGTGATCCTGAAGATGCTTGACCGCAACATACATTAGTGACTTTGGCCAACAACCATGCCACACCACCAGGCCAGTATCATTATCAAACGCCTGCAAACTTTATAAAAAACGATCCTCACTAAATACTAGATCCTTCTAGGTTTTATCAAAAACAATGTAAAGTAAAGATGAAACAATAATTATATTTTAAGGAATGAAAATAGTATTAATTTTAAGCTTTTTATAACAAAACGTATGTATACGAATATATTTTATTATCTAGCTTCTTCCATTTTGAATTAAATAGTGTAAATAGGACGCCACATATACAGGTGCTGTCAACGTTTTACAAACGTACGAAATAAGTGCCAAATTTGTGTTCGGTAGTTTCCATTTATAACCTTTAAGAAGACGCATAGGTACGTTGTCTCCGTCTTACAAACGTATAACATAGCAAATTGTACGTTCTGAATAATTCATTTTACTAAATTATATTTAATTTTAGAGTGAATTGACTTATTACCAAATTTAGAAGTAAAAGTAATATCTAGTCAATGGCATAGGTTTTTTTTATATTTTAATTTAAAAGCAAATTATGAGCATTTAAAAATGGTAAATTGTTTGAAAATGGATTAATGGACAAAATGGATAATTATTTTGGTGATCACGCACCTCAATGGACTACTCTATAGAATGAAGATATTTAACTATTTGTATAATATTCATACTGACTCATATTTTTATTGTGTGAGAGCTTTAATATAGGATTTGAACTTTTACTTATTATACTATGTTACCATTATTGCGTTTTAATTTATGTACCAATTGGTTTCTTGCACCGAGCATAATGAAGGTTATTTGGTTACTCGAATCATTATCTATAAATGCAGAGTAAGTACGATGTATGAACTCGAACGCACTTGTTTGAAACATGTGTACTAGAAATGACAAAACCAGAAAACCTATTGAACGATTGTAAACGTATAATTTACATTCATTTCTATCTAATTTAATGCAAATACAAAAACTGTATTTTGTATTAGAATACGTGTAATTTCGTGTGGCTGTTGAAGAGAAAAATCTATACAAAATAACGCTTTTAAGGTTAAAATGGAACAGATTTTTTTATACGTAATATCATTATAATGAAATTATGTTTATTCAAGTTTAAAATTATAGTGTTGTTATACATCAACCAAAAAAATATCATTCTTGTGTATACGATAAAATACTATTGATACGTGTAGGTACCTCTTTTCTTTTTATACAAATTTGAAATTGGTTAAGCTTACTTTTAAAGAAATCAAATTTTTATAATATACCTCGTTAGTTGCTTTTTATATTTTTGTTTAATATACAGAAGTTTTATTCATTGATACTTTCAATACCCATATCAAATTAGAACTCTATTTAAATTAACAAAGAACTCCAAACATTCATGGGTTTATGGTGAAATTATTAAAATATTATAAATACCAAAAAATAAGTTGCATACACTTAATAAATATCTTTTGTTCAATTATGAATATTTAATATTAAATTGTATCAGGACTTATTTTAGTAAATTCAAAACTCACTACGAAAAGTATTTTATTTGGCTATTGGTATAAGCAGTGCTGTTTCCAGGAATTTTCAATGGGGGGATGTAATAAGTAATAATACATTTAAATTAATAGTGAAGATGGTACCAAAGGCATAAATAACGGGATTTATTCTACAATGGTGGGAAGTAAACCCCTATGGGCACACCACTATTAGTAAGTGTTTCATCATGATAAAAAAAAAATTATTATTAGATTAAGATATTCAAAAATATTGACTTGCTTACATATTTATACATTATACGTAAGAAAATGTAAGTAAATGACCGATGCTTTTTTGTAGTTAAAAATCAACAAAACACAAGGGATGTAATTTTAATATATTATACTTACCCTGAATGTATTGGACTAATGTAGTTATATTTGAATTTTCAATATAGAATAATAATATGATATAGTATTTAAAATACTGAATTTGTATTAGTTCAATTAATTGATTTTTATACTATCACTTCTTTGTAAATTTCCAATTTTACGATGTATTTTATGGGTCACTTATATAGTTATATATAATAAAAACTCATGATTATTTACGACAGTACACGATACGCAAACATGTTTTAAATATATTCAATATTCGTAATAATAAATAATATGACGTGGATAAAAATCAACGGTATAATGTAATATTAATACACAAGATCACAATTTCGAAACTATCCCTGAAAAGGTTTAATCATGGAAAACCCTATACATTTCTTCTGGGTCACCGTCGCTTTTTTCTCCGGTCATCTCCCCTGATTATACCCCGGCACCCTGCTGTTTAATCTATTCAAATCACATTCCTTATTCAAAGCGTTGGTACATCTTAGTGGTGTCAATGGCAGTCCTTAATCCAATGGGTTCTGTGCAATACTAAAATATTATGTGATGGTCAGTTTGAATAATGATGTTATTCGAATAAATGTCGGTTTTATATTTTATGACGGATCATAATATCTATAAGTACACGGGCATCGTCTCCGGGAAACCGGAAAAGATTATTTAAAAATTATAGGTAGACGTTAGAATATGGTCTTGTGCGTAGGATAGATAGTATATTAAAGAAGTATTGGACAAAACGTTAATCTCATACTATGCAAATTTGCAACTCAAAATAAGTTTGAAACCCCTTGTATAGGATATAATACAAACAATTAATGTTTGTTCGTCATCTAAAGGCTCAACAAGTAACATACTACTGGGCCGTATTCAAAAAAAAGTTATACTAATAGATTCTATGATCAGTAGCGTACAAATGGTTGGGGGGGGGGGGGAGTCGGGATAAATCCCACAAGGACAAAAAAAAATCAATTTTTGAAATGGTTAGAATGAAAATTGTACACATCATGGAATCACAAAAATATTAATTTTTCGTCTGAGGAGATTAAGTATACAAGTTAACGGGTTGTAATTGACATAAAAACTGTTTCTATGTAGATTTTTAAATTTATTGTAGATATTGAATATTTTTTATCATTATTAGTAAATACTAAATTTGTTGTCTTTGTGTCAGTTTATGTTGTGTTTATGCAGTGGGTGTGTTTGTGTGCGTCTATTTTTGTAGTGTCATATCGGCATACATCATTGAAATATTAGTTTAATTTATAATTTGATTCCTTATTTCTTATTCATTAAATCATTTTTTTAAACAGGAAAGACTTAACGGCTTAACTATGCTATCCAATATCAGCAGACAAAGGTCTTATTGAATTATCAAACAAAAAGCGACGTTTGAAATTATTCCCGCTATAAGGTCGTTTGTCTACGTGTTGACGACGTCATCCAGCCAGTATGGCGTCTTTTTACTACATACATTTTGCTTGTTATTATTATTTAATATTTGAACGAGTAATATACAATAATAAAATGTACAAATATTTTATAATTGCATCAATGAATAATGTGTACCAATTATTGAGAAATAATATTATGGCGTAAATACTAAATTACTTGTATTATTTTCGCCTATGACTCGAGATATTATTTGTATACATTTAATTATTTTGTATAAAAGTTTCTTTCAATTTTCTAATACAAATATTACTACAAATATGTAGTGTAAACTCTGAATTTTATAATTAGGGCTTGGAACATAATGAATTTGAATCTTTTTTCTAATGCTTACATTCGAAGCTTGTCTTTAAAGAAATATTAGTGAAGTATTTTTGAGGCAAAAAGATATTGTGTTCTGTGCCCAATATGTTACGTCTTACACATTGGCAGCGGTCCCCGTGTTGCCTCTTACCTGCGCTTGCGCTTATCGTGCTCGAATGTTCAGAATATTAATATTTAATATTGGTCTGTAATAATTACAAATATTAAATAGATATTGACATAGTTTAAAATCTGCCATTTGTCATCATGGTAAATGTATGAATGAAGCCCATATTATACATACATAATTTTGCATCAACATAAAAGGCTACGATGTGATGACACTTCATTACATTTTGAACAATAGACTAAAGGGGATGAAGATGTGTATATATAATAATGCAAAAAATTGAATATTATTTTTAAAAAAAAAAAATCGATTATATTAAATGAACAAACATCATAATAATATAATAGATAAATAAAAACATAAAAAACTTCAAATCATATTATATGCCGGTACATAAAAATATGTTTTAAAAAAACTTCTGATGTCCCAACAAAAACACTTCATCGAACTTCGTGTAAAAAATTCCTACGTCAAAAAAAAATTAGTCATTTATAATACTTCAGCATTATAATAAGGATGTAATATCACGAATAAATGCTAAGTAAATTAAACTTTACGAAAATGTATTTTATTTATAAATTAATAATTAAGACCTTTTTAGTTTTTACAAAACAAATTTAGTAACATTTGTACTTGTACATGTGTAATGGAAATTGTTTAATAGTCCATATGAACGGATAAGTACAAACTTATGACCAATTCGGCATCTTATCTTAATATCTTAAATAATAAGTGAGCAAACTTGATAGAAATATAATATATCATTGCATCCTATATAAGACGTATAAGCTTGAAATTTGACATTGTAGTTTGTGTAATGCTCTATATGTGCTTAGAAATTCCTCATTTCATTCCAATGCACACGCTTTATTTGGCACTATAGTTCATCGGGATATCCGAATAAGAGTATTTAACTCGGTGATTAGTGACTGGGTAATGTGAAAAGATTTTTACATTTGTGATCTTTTTCCTTAAAGTCCTTTCTTTACACACATCCGATCTGAACCCGATCCGAGTCCGTTTTACGAAATATTTGAGACCGAATTTGATGGTTTAAGGAAGGTTTAGATAATAGAGATTGAACCAGTTATTTTAGAGCGACTTTCGCGTTATTAATAATTTTAAAATCATAATAACATAATATATTAACTTATTTCGGTTTGTAATTGACGCCATAAGGAAAATAGTTACTATTATTACTGTCCGTTGCAGGTGAATTCATACACATCTCGGATTTATTTATTCCCGGGAAACGCTAGGTAATACAGCTAGAATAATTTAATGTGATATACACGTGGTAAAATTAATTAATATCTCTTAGGTGACTATAAGTTTCCATTGTAACATGATGGTCGATTGCAGTGGGTCATTAGGTTGATTTCATGTCACTGTGACGTGCTTTTCAGAGGTTCACGGTCGAGGACGAGCAAATATCCATTAATAATGTAATTCCACCTGCAATCGACGTGTGTTAATATTTTAATTGCTCTCCGCGTTGAACCTCAAGAAACACAAGCCCGAATACGTGTAACGAAGAACAGTTGAAGTAAACCATGATTCACCATTAAAATCCATTCGTCTATAATTGAATCAACGTATAATGACTTTAAAAAAAACTGTTGCATCTCACGAAAACGATAGACTTTTATCAAGCTTCATTTACTTAGTCATTTTTAAATATCTTATTGACTATACAAATTGAAAAAAAAAGAATGTCTACCTGCTGTGTAGTATGTGTAGAGTGTATCTTGCAAATAAGTAGGCTTTATTTGTAATGGATGTGTTCAATTTGAGTTCAAAGATAAATATTGTTGGACACGAAAAATGATTCTGATCGGAGACAGGATGTCTTTTGGTACATTTTCTATTTGACTAATACAATAGTTAGCATTAATATTTTTAAAATAGCACTAGTACTTATAATTAATTGTATTATATTATATTATAATTAATTGTATTATATTATATTATAATTAATATTAATGTCACTACAAACAATACTTTTTAAATTACCACAGGAAAAAACTGGAACTCTTTTTTATTGCATAAACATCTAATTTTGTACAAATTATAATTTCAAATGTCTCAGGGACGTAGCCAGAGGGGGGGTCCACGGGGTCCGGACCCCCCCCCCCCGAAATGTCATCGACGAAATTTTTTTTAAACGTATACCAAATAGCTGGGTATGAGGTAGATGACTATAAACCCACGTATAATCGTATAAACTATAAACTCTATAATAACCATGTTGATAAGAAATGACACAGTACTAATTAGTAGGTACCTAAGTTAAGATAGATTTGTAATATAATAATCATGATTGTCCTTTATCAACTGACTAGATCGTAAACTTTATCTTTTATTGTTATACTAATCGTATCGTGTATACAATTTAAAGCAAAATATATTATACCATACTCGTCTGTCGTCAGTCGATGTTTGTCTACTTTCATATTATAAACGTACCTACGGTAAATTTTATTTCGTTTTATTTCTGTGCTCGTTTCTGTTTCGTTTTTTGTTTTATAATAATCAAATATAGACTCGTGTGATTCGACTTTTTACCCAAATATAAACTATTTGTTACGAGTTTTGGCAACCCTCCCAGTATCTACAACTGAAGTTGAACGATCATTTTCAACTTTAAAAAGAGTAAAAACACTGCTTCGAAACCAAATTGGAAATGACCGTTTAACAGGTCTAACTCTTTTATCAGTTCATTGGGAAATATCAGTTTCACCAAAAGAAGTGTTGATTATAATGGCAAAATCAAAAAGAAAATTATTATTATAAATTTTATTATATCTATGTTATATTTATACCTACATTTTTTTTATTTATACGATACTTTTTTTACAATATGTACATAACATAGCTAGCATAATATAGTAACTAGTAAGTCATTACGAATTTAATTTTTGATTGATTAATAATAGAATGGTTAAAATTAGTTATTATTATTTTTATTTTTTTATTTTTTTTGGTTTGACCCCCTCCGAAATAAAATCCTGGCTACGTCCCTGAAATGTCTATCATATAAAGTTTTAAGTTATAAATGATTGTGCATACTAGATATTTTTTGATGGCATTTTGAACACGGTTAACTTTATTTATTAAACTTTCAAACTGTTTGAAATTTTTTATCAACATTTATATGAAAAAAAGTCAAAGATTTAAAATGACTAAACATAGCTAAAAACGAACCAAAATACACACATCGTTGTAAATTCAATGGATCTACTCAAAATCTGAAATGTTCAAGTATAATATAAGTGCAAATAAATGTCATAACAAAGTGACTTAGAGAGATTATTAGTGCAAATAAAAGATTATAATAATCATAAATCTACAAATCAATGGACAGATTAAAAATGTAGAAAAGTAGGTATGTATTGAGGCATTTTTTAGATATCATTTTGATTTGTTTTATTAAATTTCTATTTTAATATGAATAAATGATAATTGCAGAATATTAAATTACTTAACTAATTATTAATGACGTGATAGTTACATAAATGTCGATCCCGTAAACTACATGATTAAAGTTCCGTGTACACATAATGTTTTAAAAATGGTTTATCTTTTATTTTATATACATATTTACTTTCCAAGCACGTGGATATGGGTGATTAAACGTGATCGGATTGTCAATAAACACAGCCCACAGGACTTTAACGTTTAGTCGTACCACAGATTACTCGTCGTAGTGTTTTCTGAACCATAAACTCGAAATTAAAATGCATACTCGGCCTCTGGACTCTGCACTAGAATGCCAAAATAGCGTCGCAATATTTATTATACGTTAGCTACCTACGCCTACCTACAGACCACGTATATTAAAAAATACACAATTACAGCATTGGGTCGCTTAAATCCGTAAAAACACGAATAAATGTATGTATATAATAAATGCGTGTGTAACCGAACGGTCCTAATAAGAAAGATTTAAAAATTAATTGCGTCTATATAGATATAGGTATATATTGGTATATTTTTTAACGTAGCTCACCAAACTTTCCTGTTATTTCTGAGAACAATCACTGAAACTTTCATCAAAATCGATCGATTAGTAGGTACGCTTAAAGACGGGCTAGTCTATACCATTAAAACAAAAAAATAATGGATAGATAACTGGTGTTTTCTTATTTAATCCCTCAATATTCTGCGTTGGATCCACACAATTATGATGAAAACCTGCTCCGCTATTTCCTCCATACACTATAAAAACCACCTGATGGTTGGATGAGTGGTACCAGAGGCAACGCATATTAAAAAAAAATAATACTGTTTACATTTATATGTTATTAACTAGTAACTAAAACATTTAGACCACAAACTTTTTCTTCTACTGGTTCGATCGAAGATGTCAGTAGCTTAAACCCTTTCCTTTGTAATACATTAGTATTAGTTAGTGTAGTTTTTGTGTCTATTAATCTCAGATACACAAATATCAATTTTTATTTATATAAATACACAGAAGAAAAGAAGATACAATTTAATTTAAACACACAAAATATTAGTATTTTATATTTTCCACTTTTAATATAGAACGCGTCTAATTTACTACTGTAATTATACTGCGTGAAAAACTAAACTTTAATTATAACTTACTAATTATATGTTTGTAATACGAATAAATTGACAAATTATTCACTCAGAAATATATGCTAAACAGATAGGTTGGGTTAGGCTATACTATAGTATTTATATCAATGACACTTTTTTCTAGATAAATATAAATACTGTGTCGGGTGTACCTTGTGTAATATATTATATGACTTTACCTTTTATAACATAGTTTGTATTTTAAATCTAAATCGATAGTAATTTAGTTAGTTAATGCCTTCAAACACATTTTGCACATTTTTTGGACATTCATAGCAAGCAATGCTCAATCTTTATTTTTCGGTGAGACATCAAACACCATAGTAGACAAATAAAATAGTGACTACATTTTGTAGTGTTGTCATACCATCAATCCCGGTATTCTGTTGTTGGTATACTAAGTAAAACATCAGTTATTAAGCTAAACGAAGTTAAAGAATATTTTAATCCCAAATAAAAAAATCCCTAATACACTTCAATTACATCCAAGTCGTCATTTGAAATACGAAAATATACTTGAGCTTGAACTGGCTCTATACATGAATTCACTGTTGTGACTTATATAATATTATTAGTCATACATTTATTAAATTTATTTGTTAAGAGGTCGCTAGGTATATACTCACATGCGTTGTCTCAGTCTTACAAACACATAACATACCGAATTGTAAGTTCTGAATAGTTAATTTAACTCTGTTATGTTTTAACGTCATTGGTTTTTTTTCATGTTTTAATTTCAAAGCGAGTTATGAGTACTTTAAAACTTACTAGCAATTAACAATTTTAAAATACTCATAACTGGCTTTAAAATAAAAAAAATGAAAATATGTCATTGATTACCCATATAATAAGCTTACTGCTAAATTTGGTAATACGTCAACTAACTCTAAAATTAAACATAACAGTGTTAAATGAATTATTCAAAATGAATTATATGTATTAAGTTTGTACTTATACAATAAATAATTTAAGAATAAATACTTAATAATGATTCAATTTTCAATTTTTCTATAGACATGATTTTTATTTCTATTTTATACACAGTGAGTTTGAGGAGCATCAGAAAATATCAACTATGGTGATTTTTTAAATGCCCCTCCTTAAATAACACACTATTCACTGCTGAATACTATTCAATAAACTTGTGTTTTGTTTTTCTATAAAGTATATAATGATTCCAAGACCAAACGATTTTAAGTTAAAGTAAAAATTCTCTATAATAAAAATATATATTCAAGAAATAACAATACTCTCAGTTTATATTTTTACCAAAAGTCATATTTATTTACAAATCATTAACTGAAAATACTCATAAATATAGTGACAACAAATTATTATTATTGTTAATATATTCGTAAATCAATGTGTTTCAAAAATATATTGTTATAAATATAAATACAGATAATAATAATAATAATAATAACATACTCAATAAGTTATAAATGAATACAAAAAAATATCAAAGTTTATACGTAAATATAAATTTAAATATTTTAAAGTTTCAAGTTTATTATAATTAAAACAATGTTATGGACGTTCTGAGCAATGTTCACTGAAAAGTAAAAAGTGAAGTTATCTAGTTTTTGCAGTTTATCCATTCATTGTTAACTGTAATCTGTATAGTAACAATTTAAATACAATTATATCATTATGTATTAATTCGAACACGTCACAAAATATCTTTTGATGTCTGCTTTACTCTTTCATACAAACCTATATAGTTGTATTAATACAGTAATACATAATTTTAATATATATTATGTTAATACATATTTTATACATAATTATAATTTAATAAATCAGCGATTGAGTGTTTTTCTTTTCTTTTTGAATGTCAATTGTATTCGTTGTTGTCAATCTAGAATGTCAAACTAAACATATATTCATAAAAGTAATGTGTACATCGTATGTAAAAACAATTAATTTTCTATAAAAATCTATTGAAGTATGATCCTTAGTTTATACTAAGAGGTTACGTGTTTAATATTTGACTCTTCACCTTTTGGTTGTAAATTGGAATAAGGATTTACACTAATTTAATTGAAGGAAATTAACAGCACTAAAGCGCCCATGTATGAGAAGCAGCATGGTTAGTAGGACAGTTAAAACGGAACTGGTGTTGAGTCTGAATTCAATCATAAATCGATTTATACGGGAAATGATTCTGAATGAAGACAGTGTATTACCACCTTGTCCAAGGTTATTTTATATTACTATTTTAATATAGTAAATTATTTGACTATTAAAGACACCACTATAACTTATGTTACACTATATTAAATAGTAATTTCCTAAAACTATACAATACATTTTGTAAATATTTAGACTAATTTTAAGATATATAGGTACGTAAGTATCTACCGATAAGTCAATAAGTGATAATAATAATATGTGATGTACAATTTTAATAATTAGTAGTACTTAAATAAAACTATAAATTCGATGTTTTTGAAAAAAATCATATGAACCTATCGTAATACCAATAGAAAAATATACACTATATGTTTAATAGTTATGAGAAATTTGAACTTTAAACTCTTTTAAAAATATGTGTAGCTAATAGCTATTATAGTATGTATTTTTTTTTAAATTTTTAACTGGTGTAATTACGACTTATTTTAATTTCATGTATCTGACCGAGAAACAAAATTGTTTGCAACATAAATCAAAAAAGTTAAACGTTTCATCTGTACGTATATAACTAGCTCACAAATAGCCGTATTATTTTTAAAACTATATCACATCTAGAAAATATTAATATAAATATTTGATGAAAATTTCAAGTCCAGTGGTTATTCTATCTAAAATTTATTACAACCAAAAATAAAAATCTATATGGATTACAACTCATGTACGGAAATATTCTAGTTTATCCGCTATGTTTTGTTTGTATTTCCAAATAGGTAACTGAAAAAAGTGTTTACATACTTTGATAGTGAGATGTATCTAATTTTGATCCAACCAAATCGAACTATCTAAAAGAAACTCACCTCAAAGTTAAAGATTGGAGAATTTTTTTCTGTTTTAAATCGTGACAACAGGTACTCACAAAACAAAAAAAAAACAATACATTTATCTCTCCATTATGAATCTAAATTAAATTAATTGATTATAACCATCCACACCCATCATAAGTTCAGTAGAATTTAAAATTAACTTCTCAATTGCATGCGATTTTTAATTTTTACCTAAAATATTAGTGGTTTCTATTTTTTAAATAGTTACATTGCAGTACTTTACAAATAGAAGATAAAATAAATTGTTGTCCTGGGTTTGTAATCTAATTATGTCCTTTATCAATCATTACGCTTTTATCTTTGTTATTTTAAAAATGAGTCCGAAAATTGTATAAAAATCGTATACGTATATCTAAATATATCTCTAGCTCTACAGGGTTTTTATCAAAGTACCTACTTAGTTTAAACTTTAATTTAAATGTTTTATATTTTGTTTTCAAATTGTTTTAGAAATTTTGTTGTAAATAATATACTGTACACAGTCATATATTATATGATTTATGTAACATGAAACATGAGTGTTGACAATAATTATGACTATGTAAAAGGTTTATATCAATCATCATACATACCAATACCTTAAATAAGTTTTGCTATATTCTTTATATAATTATTATTAAATACATTTCAACAGCGTTTCAAATTTTCCAATTATTTTGAATTACTATTAATTTACACAAGCTTGGTATAAAAGTGTGACTGAGGTGTTATGAATTATGGTACAATGGCATATTTATTGTTATAAACACCCATAATTTAGATTAAAAAAAGATATTATAACACACAAACGGTATGTACCTATTTCTGGTTTCTATGCGTAATTTTTTATTTAATACTTATGAAATATTTATAAATATAATAATATCTACTATTCAAAATTATGTATTTATAATTAATTAACATGCATAAACCAATTAATTCTTCTTTACAACAAATTTATGAAATGTAGAATGAATTCGCTTATGAGCCATAGTAGCTATGCTTTTACGTAATTTATTGTACGTAATATTATACAATTATTATGAACATTAAAATTGCGACTTTCATATATTCTGTATAAAATCAATTGTAGTTTTAGTACCCAACGCAAATAACAACGGGATATGGATATAATATGTATATACAATTTACTAATCTAAATATTATGTTCATTGTTAATTAAATTAAAGAATATAGATCATTGTTGTTTTCAATCATTAGGTAATGAAACAATGAGGGACTTTAAAAATATTTAAAATACATTTTAACTCAACTAGAATACCCTTCAAACTCGATTTAAACCCACTTCAAAAACTTCCACTTCACACTTTCCAAGGAGCCTGTAGTTATTACAAATTAGGCACCAAAAGTCCAAAACTAATAACTGCAAACGCTTGAGACGTCCTCAAGACAGACTACTCGAAGCCTACGAAACCAAAAGCACATCAAACTATGGATAATCCAATTTATTATCGTAGCACTCAATGATACTGTAATGCACAATAGCTGTATTTCCTGACTTCACTCGAGAAAAAGAGAATAATTATGAAATATGGCACTCGGTGTATTTTTATTTGAGGGTATACCTACCTGGCCCTAGTTCACTGGAATTTTTGGTCAGTGCTTGTGTACTTCGCTTTGTGAGAAATTCTGACTAAAATGTGTAATCTAACCGTAGAAGATTGGATATCCCATATTATCCAGCTCTCGGTGTATTTCAGTTTATCTATAATAATGTAATGAGCAACTCGGCTTGGGTTTAGAACTTTTGCCTGAGAAAATAAACAGCAAATGTAAGCAACACGTTTAAAACCTGGTCCGTAGTGTGCTTTATAAATGTAAAAAAAATCGTTGGATTGTTGTGTGCGTGGTTCCGAGACCAACCCGTGACCAAAAATTCTCATTTAAACTTGAAAATAATAAATTAACAGAATGGCGTTTTTAAAATGGGACTTTGTGGACCGCGGAAAACCAAATTCTGCAATAATTGGGCGGAGCGAAACGTAACCCTTATATCTCCTCAATGCAATTCATTATCGCTATCTCCTCAGAAACTACTGAACCAATCTTCGGGAAACTTAAAATATACATTTTTGATATCTCAAGGGTGCATAGGTTAGTTTTATTGGTAGCTAATTATGATTAATTACTCATTATTGTGTGTGTGTTTTATTTTTTGTATACTTATTATTTTGTATATATTCAATTAATGACAAAATATGCCTACAAGAAATCAACAATATGGTAACATATAAGATATTTAAAAAAAAATGTTTATGCTATATTTATTAGAAACCAAAATATATGTTTTACTTTATTGCTCCACTCCACTTTTTACCATGGACATTGGACATACCAAGTAAATGGTAAGTAACTGTTTTTTTTCTGATTATCTAATTGCAACTAGATACAAAATTCAATTTTTGTATTTCATAAACAATACGTAATATTATTTTTTTTTGTTCAATAAAAATGTATTTATTCAGTTTAAATCATTTATTTATACAACTTATTATAGTTAATAAATAATTCTGCGAGACCTATAATATATTATATTCATTTTTTTAGACCCTTATAGGCCCGAAATAGGCTGAATTCCGAGATAAAAGAAAGACTTAGTCTCAGTCAATATATCGAAATCAGTCCAATAGTTTCAAATAAATAGTTACCTATAAAAATCAATCTCACATATTTTAAAAGTTTAAATATTTTTTAAATAGTTTGATTTATGAATTAATTTAATGATATTGTTATTACTTAAGCAGTTATAGATTTTATAACGATGTCAAAAAAAGTTAATTAACTTAGTATGTAACGTTCTGGTTAGGGAGAGGCCATACTATGATGATCGTTGCTATAGCTGTCGTTGTATGTAATTTTGTGTTTTGTCTACCTATGCTGGTTTGATATTTGGTGTTTTTTTTATACGATTTCGATATTATTCGTTAGTTTTATTGTTTCTAATTTAATTTATTTTATTTCTTATTGTTAATAATGGCTGCCCCTTAAGAATGATTTTGGTTAATCAATTAGGGACAGTGTAGAACATTTTTACCTTATTTTTAGGAGTGCCATATGTAGTTAAGTGAAGAAGGTGGGTGATTGGGTGTACTATGCCGCGTTTTAAATAGGCCTGACAAAAAATTACTAACATGCATAAAAGTTGAAATACATTATAATGTAAATTATGATGATGAGTATATAATATTTTATGTGCGAAGGACCTAATGTTTATTGATAATTTATAGTTGTTTATTATTTCTATGCGAGACAAAAGCTATACCCAATTTCTAACTTCCCAAATGTTTAAATTCATTCAAATATTAAATAAATAACTTTCAACTCCATGCATACATACATACATACATACATACATACATACATAGTACATACATACATACATACATACATACATACATACATACATACATACATACATACATACACAATAAATTATACAATTTATGTATTTACTATGATGAAGAAAAATATTGGCATAAGGATAAAAATAGTACGCCTGTTCATATTTTAGCACCCATATTAAAAACTCTAATTACACTATTGATTATTGATTGATCATATTGATTCAAGCTATTTTTTGGTTTATTTTAGTATAAATTAATATTATAAATAATATAATTATATAATATTTATGTACCACAATACATTGAATTTCATTATAAATTAAGTATGCATATAAATGTTTAAAATACTTTCATAATTGCCACTGACTATGTTAGGTATGTAATAATATCTACTAGAAAATTCAAATTATTCGTACTCGGTAGGCGGTAACCTAAGTTGGTACTAGCGGGTATCATATATTTTAGATATGCAGACAATTTATTTACTTCATTATAATGAGATTTATTAAATAATACAATGTTTTGAATGTGATATAACATAATATCTCTGCGGGGAGTGATATATTAAACTCTTAACCTATGTATTATTATGAATTAAAATTGGTAGGTTGTTTAATGATTATAATAAAACATATTATGTATGAATAAAAAAATATAAAATAATAGAGTGAATTTTATAAAATATTATGTGATAATTATTTTTCTCATTAGTAGATTCATTATGGCCTTTGTTCCTTATAATGTTTTCTTATACAGTTTAGGTAAAAACAAATTTGAAAAGAACAGATAAAGATACAAATAAATAGGACATAGGTATATATCATTCAGTTCATCCGATTACATTTAATAACATAATATATTGTATAGTTATATCTTAGATATATTTTAATTTAATAAATGATATAAAATATTAAGTACAATTTTACCTAGTGTAATCAAACATTTTTTTGGTTTTTAAATCATTGCAACAATTTTACAAACCAGTCGTAAATATATCAACATTTGAAAAACCTTCAATTAAATTTCCAAAATCGTCTACTGTCAATAGAAAAAAAATATAAATATAAATTATATAGGTTCAACTTCTATTGTTAAATTGTTTAAATTAGGTACCTTCTAACTTTTTATTCATTACCTCAAATTTAATGCTTAAAATATATCAAACCGATGTCAAATTTCAAACAAATAATGTATAACTTACAGGAAGATTGCGACAACTATAATTTGTTCTATATTTAGTATTTACCCGTATACCTGTATTATAATTTTGCAAATAATAAAGTAAACATAGGTAAAATTTAACAATATTTCAGTGAGTGAAACAATGAATTTACTTTAGTATATAAGAGTTTTTTTCAGGTCTTCTTACCTCTAAACTTTTAAAGCTGTTACAACTCTAATTACTAACAAGAAATCGGATTTTGTTAAACCTACATGTAATTTTGTATATTGTTAAATTGTATTCAATATTTCCTTTAAGTGTATGGGGAAACAAACAAATAAATGTTTACTAACATCGGTTGCTACACCTACAACGTTACAAAATTACAATGTTTAAGTGTTACGAACTATTTATGTTTACATGGAATACTCAAAATAGTATATAACATATTACGCAGTACGTACCTTTTGCCATTTGTTGCCATTTCAAACCATGCATAGTACTATATAGTATAATGTTAAAACGACAACTTTAGAGAATTATGTTGTTTATACACGATGTGAGGTAAAATACAACACATTTTTAAAGATTTTCTGCGTTTTTAAAAGAATATTAGGTATCACATAATAATTTAGACTTTTCTTCAATTTGTGATTATTTTAAAATTTAGAATTTTCATTCTACAAAATATAAAACTGTTTAACTTTGAAATTATTTTTAAGTTAAAATACCTAATGCGTAGACTAACTAATTAAATTTGAGTTGTATATGTAAACAACAGTAAAAATACTGTAATATTATTTAAAATATTTTGAAAGTTTAACAGCTCATGTGTGTTTACACCCATTGTATACGTGCACACTAATTTCTTAAAATATTAATTTAGTACCAACAACCTACCTACCGACCGACGGACAGTCATCACGTATTCACGCGTAGCAATTCTGCTCCACTCTCTGCCTGCTATTTTGGAGTAAATTATCTCTTTTAATTACAAAAAGTATTACAAACCACGTAAATAAAAATCAAGCCCTTCCAAAAGTAAAACTCATAATATTCAAGTCACGTATTTGTCTATGAAGTTATTCCATTAGTAAGGGACTTATTCTTTATACCAGTAAGAACGTTACTTATTATCGTACAAACTAATATCCACCGACAAAAAATAAGTCGTACAAGACCTCCGACCGGGTCACTGGATTTTCAATTCCCTTAGAGATCATAGAGATTCATTAGAGATACATGACAGTATGCTATTATTTATATTATGAGTAATCAAATTGTATCGCCTATCACATTATATTTACATATATATAAAAAAAAAATCAAATCAGATCAAATTTGATGAAACTTTAGCATACGTAGTAGCATTCCTGCCATATAAAACGTGCCTAGTGATTCTAGATAATTATCTCTCATCTTAGTGTGAAAATTCTATAAGTACTTTTACCAAATGCATCCACTACAACCGTGACCATTCATCTAACTGCAGTGATTGTCAACTATATAAATATCTCAAACGAAATAGACATGTTTCCCTTCACAACTAAAACTATCATGTAAATACAAATTATGCTTTCAGTGAGTACCACCTAAATGGCTAACCATTTCAATAATCAAGAAAACACCCCTAACTTACACATTTGCCCAAACCGCCTTAAATCATAATATCTCAAGTCCCAATATACCCTAAAACTCTGACTGTACAGAACTACAAAACTCGATCAACAAATCCTCTATCATTAATCTACCGATCTCTCTCCTTACAACCATAATAGAACGTCTGATTAACAAAAATTAAAAATAACTTTTTTACATCTCAATCTTTACTCGTTTTGTTTTCTCGCTAGATCATTGTATTCAACATTCTGTACTTAGAGGTGATCTAAATTATAAATATCTGCAACTATGTCCAATGTCCCTACTAACAATCCCAAACGTATCTAATACATTACTCGATCACCCTAAATAAATATATGTCACCGGCAATATAAATAATTGAGGTATTTTGAAAAATGCCTAGGCATTATGTATACTGCTGACCCATTTTAGGTAATGTAAATAAAACATAGGATTTTCAATATTATTTTATATATAACCTAGGTATTTTATGAAATACCTAGGCGTTATGTAAAATACCAATTTTTTTTAGGCAAAGTAAAAAAACAATTTATCATAATATGTTATAATATTATATTAAGATTCTTATAATTATAATAAATTATTACTCATATTACAAAATCTAATTTTTATCTACTATTATATTTTTATACATAGGTATTTCTATATTATTAATATTACTGTTATATTAAGTACTATTATTTATACATTTTACTTACTACTATCTACTTATTACTACATGTTGTAGAAAAATGGCATTTTGAAGTGCAAAAAAACATTATTTTTAAGGCATATGCACTTTTTATTTTGATACTTGATCATACAAACACATTTAAAAAATCATTGGCTAATTCCTGTCGACTGTTCTTAACGCTACTTTTAGGCCTGTTGGAACATTGTAAATTTGTAGTAGCTTTTTTTGAAATACAGTGAACTGATTTCTGGCGTATCACTACTTCAGAACTTCAGAATTTCAATCTTCATTTCACCAAATCGTGCATACGTGGATACGGTGCGTGCATTCACGATAAACTATAACTTGTAAGTAAAGTCGCTGGTATTAGGCGATACCCAATTTTGTTTATTTTTATCATATTTCCTACTCCACCTTGGGCATTATACATAATAATTAGGCAAAGCTTGTATTATGTATATTTCCGAATGATTTTTGGCATTTTATATAATTCCTAGGTATTTCGTAAAATACCCGATTCTCCATACTGCCAGTAACATAATATACAATCTTATCCTCGTCAAGACTTACCTACTGGCCCAACGTCTATTAGATAACTACCTGATACTTCATACATATTAATTTGTAAATATTAAATAATATATTTGATGTAATTGATAATAACTTAGATCTATGCTAAAACCATTTCTGCGTCCTTCTATCTTCTGATTCAGGATTATCAGCGATACTATTGATATCTTAGTCAAATCACACATTAAGAAAAAAAACACAATTTATAGAAAATTTAAATAGTAAAAATTAGAAAAAAATTTTAGTAATAAATTAGTTCTTTAAAATTAATATTTTAATATTTTTTTCTGGTGATTGTTTTTGATCCGTTTTATTTTACACATTTGAAGTTTTATCATTTTTCAGTTAAAACCTTCAGTTTTCTTTGTTTGAATATACTTATTCGTTATTTGCTTGTATTTTGTCAATGTCAATTTAATCACTGAGAATACGTTTTTGTTATATTGATTTATAATATAACTCTTCCTAAGAATATAACGGAGAAATACGGGTGTCGGAAAAGTATATGATATGATATATACAAGTGATAAAAAAAAGGAATTTCGTATTAAATAAAACGTTAGCCATTTTACCGTCATGTAATTTCAAATCATTCAATAAATCCAGTTTGATAGAATATTTCTGTGTCGATCGAGTTCTTTTTTTTTAATCGTAGCGTGCTATCTCTCTTTTATACTAGTCAAACATTAATAATTGTATTTACTAACGAAATAGTTCATGTACGGAGAATATAAGATAAAAAATGTGTACTGAAACAGCAAGGAACTTAACGGTTTCACGCATTTTAAAGGATGAAATATTTAAGTCGTCCACAAAATAGTTTTTCTTTGAAGTGTTGTGTCATGTAAAAAGTAATTTTATTGAGAAACTATTTATTCGATTTCCTAGAACTATTTAAGAATTTAATATACCTATCTGTGGAAACTAAAATTATTATTTATATTATTTTAAGGATTTAATTTCATATGAATACAAAATTATATCACTTTAATTCAAAATCCTTTTCGCTGACCGTTGATGTATACATATAAAATTTAATATTCATTACATTTCTCAAAAAGATATTTTATGTTTTTATTTTTAAATAATTCATTTTTATTTTATAAAATGTTCATTTGTATGGAGTATGATATTCAGGATAGGTAACATTTAATTATTGATATATTCTACTTAATCGATGATGTATGAAGATATTGTAACTTGGAAATATTACCTTTCAGTATATATATTTGAAAATATAGTATATTCATATAAATAATAATTAATAACTAATTATTCATAATATATTAGAGTCACAAAAAAAATATATTTCAAATAGTAAAAATAAATAAATTTGATAATATTATGAAATATATAAGGAAAAATCTTCTACTTTTATTCAATTATAGTATACTATGCAAAACAATAATAATACAATTTTCAAATTAATCATATTAAATATGAATATGAAACAAATATATTCATTTAAGTGTCTATACTTTTTGAAAATGTTTATTTCTTAATTTGATACATTGGATTGTTGCAAGGCAACAATTTTGAAAAAAATGTTTACATTCCTAATTAAATAATCCTTTGATCCCGGGAAAGAAGCCATTTTGTTTTTATAATTTTGTCTCATGTCATATTTCGTTCACTTTATTTATTGTTTTAACTGGCATCCGTGTATCTATTTTTGAATACTTTAACACATGTTATTACACTGACAATTAAAATAAGACAAGTCATTGGAATCAACTTTTTGTTTAGAAAAAATGCAAAGGTTTATGACTTTAATATAACTTCTACCATTTATAAAAAAACATATTTTTTTTTTAATTGATGAATTTGACATATGTCAACTTAACTTTACCTTTTGAATGATCGTTATGTTTTGTTACTGTTTGACACAAGTCACGCTGTACCTCATTGCAAAAAATATTTGTACCATCACGTGACATGGATTATTAAATGTAAAATGGTTTAACAACAACAAAACTTAAGATTTAAAAAAATGTACTTACCATAAATAGATAAAGTACACCCGTATACAAATTATGGTATTAGTCTGTGTATAACGGTGTTTTATACGTTTTTTGGTATATTTTTAGTATGTACGTCATATCTAATTATTTTGAAGGAGTTAAGACTCCGCCGTGGTTGGAAACTTTTGCTCGACGCTTATTAGAGTGGCCTCTCTCTATAATGATACTTATTAGAGTTGTCCTTGTCATCTTCCTAAGAAATGTAACGATGTCTCTGTATTCAGCCACTTTATCTGTATACCGTAGACCTGGCTCCCGATATCATCACTACCTAGGTTACTGCTCTGCTTAGTAATGTTTTCAGTTGCCATCTATCTACCACCGATTGACCTTTCAGAGTGTCATAAATTATCTCTACATCCGTTATTCATTGTTCCATGCAATTTGTTGGTCCATTTTAAAGATTGTTTTTCCTGTACGTAATCAACCTTATTTCTACCCAAGTTCATAATTCACCATTATATTTATATTTTTTTTATTTAAATGTTAATGATGATAATTTATCTAAACAATTTATAAAAAAAGAAAGTCGATCAACATTTTTATATCATATAATCTTATAGTTAAACATTTATAAAATGTTCAATTTGTATAGCTTAGGCTTGAAAATTGAATAGATACAAGGTTCTTTGTAAAAAGTTCATATTGGAAAAATCTAAAAATATATATTCATTTTTTTAATGCATATTTTAAGTTAAAATTTGAAACAAATTAGATATTTAAAGGATGAATAACAATTTATGTAATGTTGTGAGTATTTCAAAAATATCTTTCTTTGGAAGTTGAAACTTTTAATGTAGATACATTATTATATTTTATACTCATAATGACATTTTCAAAAGTTTAGATTAATTTTATGCTGTTACTTATTTATACCTTATATCATAATGTTACTAATAGTAAAATAAAATTATATAATCAATATATATATATATATTATACATATATATTATATGTATTAATATAAATGATAATAAACTATCTCAATTCAGAATTGTTTTTCATATGCAATGATTTGTAATTTAATTGTAATTTAATAAATTATCGACATTAATTACAGAGATCACAGACCTTTTAATAACGAATTACATTATAGGTTTCGACTCATACTATACTTATGGTAGATGGGTTACCTGTACTCTCCCTTTTTTTTGTTGATGCTATTTGAACCTAGCCCGACCTAACCTAATACATTTGAGTATATTTGTTGACTAATATATGATACATTTTTTGTCTGTGAACACAAAGCATTATAATTTTATTTATTATAGTGTACTACTGTTATATGAACGTCATCAATAATGACTCAAATTTTAATAAAAATAATATATACTATAATATATGCAATTTATTTGGTGAAAATTATATATTATATACATACATTATTGGTACTGATTGAAAAAATAAATAATTAGTATGATAATGTAAATTTATAATGAATAATCTTTAGCTTATTCTAAGACTAGTCAGAAATAGAGAATGACACGTCGTCTTTGCTTTTTGTATTACAATGATTTATCATTGGATTCAATTTTTACACATCCATTACAGTGACCTATTCAACGACGAGGTGGTACACTTGAAACCTACTATACATCAGATACAGCAGAGAGTGACTTTCCTGTTTTTTTTTTATAATCTTTGAAAGAATGTCAAATGTTCTACACACAATACTATAATTTTAATGCGACCCAGACTCACCGTCAACGTTCGCCTCGCACACATAAATCATAAAAATGAGTAATGACTACAACAGACCAAAAGTCTTGTGCAGACTACAATTTTCAAACGATTGTTTTTAGCCCAAAAGCCTTTTTTGTATATTGTTGAGATTCAATATTCAATAAATCATCGAATTTTATGGTAGATTAGATGTTAAGTGGTCATAGATATGTATAGAGTATACTCCAAACATTAAAACCAAATATTGCTATTAATCATTAATGAATTAATTGTGTGGATATGTTTTTTTATACACATAATTCAAATTACAATTATTATGAAGTATGTTACACTGTCTAAGTTAAGATTGGTTGGTGCAATATAAATATTTTTTAACATAGAACTTATTTACAACAGGTGAATAATTTATACTTGCTTATCATAATAACACTATGTTTTAAATAAGTAATTGCGATAATAACATAAAAGGACTAAATAATTCTTAGTTTTTCAAAATATTTGAACGAGACAAAACTGTTCTATGTAAATTAACAAATATTTAAATTGATCATAAAAATGAATTAGTTCTATACTTTTATATGTTTTTTATTGTGTAAGATTTTTATTTCAATAGTTTCATACACATGTGAATACGTGTATAAAGTTATGTATTAGTATGTGTGACTGGTGTAACCCTTAAGTGCTTTTTCAGAAAACAAGCTTTTTACAGAACTTTTAAACGACATAATATCTGCATATGACAGTAAGTTGATAGGCATTTTGGAAGACGAATTTTGCAATGTGCATAGTACCTACTGTGTATATTTTAAGCTGCATATATTTTTACAGTACAAGATCCATCAGGGAAGCATCCTAATATAATGATTTTCAAAAAGCAACAAATCACTTTATCTTAAGCAAAAATTGGTTTAAATTGTTTTCAAATATTATTTACATAAAACAACTTAGTTATTACATAGACATTTTGAATTTACAGTGAAATAAAGTCGTCTAAGCTTTGACTGTCCCGTATAAACGAGTTGAAAGTTGTTCATATGAATCTCTAATATTTCAGCTGGAATCGCATGAATTTCCCTTGTAATTGCTTGCAGAAAGATCCTTAAGAATACGATGTTTCCCGATATAAACCTCCTCTTTGAGGTAACACCATAACACTAAGTGAACGCAGGGTGTGAAACTGCCGTTCTGAAGCAGTGAAATGATGCGCAGTGGTATTTATATAGGATACGAGAATACTGTTCACAGTCCTATGGAAACTTCTTAATCTTATGAATATTAATATTACATGTGACTTTTGACTTGACAAAAAAAAAATTATATTGAAACACTGGAAATCGTATTTGGAGCTCATAGTTTTGGTGTAAACAGTAAATATGATAAGGCATATTTACTCATTACGTTTGAACCTCTATTTTTTTTATACCATATTACCATTTATACATTTTAATCTTTTCTATTTTGCTTATTTAATGAAAATTATTTTAAATATTAATACTAGGTACAATATACTTTCAAACATTAACTTGGACGAACATCGAATCTGAATTATCTTTTCACACTAATTTATAGTTGAAATGATTTTTCACCTTAAACATATATGAGGTCATAGTACATTTTAAATGATTAAAAACCGAGTACATATTTCATTTATAGAATTAATAGAATTATTGTTTAACCATAATATTTAAAGTTTAATTATTTGTCATACGATCAATTTTAACTCTTGTTGCTCATATATATTTTAACCTTTCGTGTGGAATAAAACAAAAACAATAAAAACCTCTAACGTAATGCGTTATAAAATGTTCTTAACACGCTTGGCGAAGCGTTCAAAACTTTCTAATCTAATACTTATATATATTTATTCATACAAACTTATTTCGAGATAAAAGTATCAGAGAAATAGAGGAAAAAGCTAAAAATAAAATAAAATAAATTCGGATCAGCCATCAAAAGCATTTTACAAATATTTACCACACGCGCGGTCACTCGGAAACGGTCACGTGACAGAATAACGAAATTGCAGTTATAGAAAGTTAGTACCTAGGTATATGGCAGAATAGATACGACTTATCATCCTATGGTATATTATGCTTCATCGCCGACACGACTGTTTTCCACCGACGCCGGAGAATCGCCCGGACTCGCGTTAACCATATCAAAGGCTATACCTCCACATTCTGCCGCATATACTATAGGTATATACCTGCCAATTAAAAGTTGTAGTATGTCCGTGCGAAAAATAACAACGTAATATTATGAATCTCGACGTGGAATACGAAATATTTGCAACCGTGGAATACGACGATTATATTATAATGTTCGCGAGTTATATAATATTAAAGTGTACGTGTAGAGTTGTTATGATGATGGAGGGGCTGAAAAAAAAAATACGAAAAAATAAAACTGGGTGAAAGGGATTGATGAGAAAAAAAATGTTAAGAAAAATAAACTGGTAAAAAGAAACGAACCAGCGGGTTGGATTCCGGGACGAGAACTTAAGCGTAGTTATACTATAGTGAATAGTGAGGCGTTGGTGTCGGTGGCGGTGAGGTGGCGGCGTATCGCGATGCGCGCGCACCGCATTATCCTCCCCTCGGAGTAAAGGGACCGCCGAATAACCACTGCCGCCGCCGCCGACTGTGACGCCGCCACCGCTCCCGGACCACCGGCGCCGCCGTAGTGTTCCCAGATCGTGTCCATTGTGATGTTGTGAACCGAACGGGATTTTTAGCAGTACGCACCGGGGCAGAGCTAAAACTAGACAATTTGTTTTTTGAAAAACAGTGTCGGAAAATGAAACGAGAAAAATTTTAACGGAAAATATAATATTTCGTGCGCACCCGTCGGATAACCTAGTACACCGTCACCGTAGTGTCGGTGAAATAATAGTTATTGCGAACCGGGAAGATCCGAGAGGCGAGACGAAGACAAATTCGCAGTCTGCCGTCTCCGTCCGTCACGTGTAGTGTCGTGTGCGCGAGTGCAAATAAATCGTCGTCGAGTAGATATCCGGCGTTGAAGACGGACTTTGGAGCATTTCTTCGGTAAGTTTCAACAGTATTCTTCAGGTAACATAATAACACAAATTGTCACCTTGGTTCGTGTAACTAGAAAATGGGCTCGCCGCACAACGCGATCACGTACTGTGAACTCGTGTATTTGAATAATGAATTAAAATACAACTTTATATAATAGGGTATATGTACTCGGGAAAACCCTACATTACACTATTATGATGCTCGGATTGGAAAAAAATAGGTTGAAACTGACTCGAATGACAATCTAACTGTGTCCCAAGTGTAAGACGAATGGACGTATAGCCTTTTGGATGGTTTTGCATTTCACCTCTCACATCCCCAGACACAAAATGTAGATAATCTTAACAGAATATTCAATTATATTACTACGTATTGGTATTTCTAACAATAAACTCAAACAAACAAGTATATTTTTGACTATTATTATTTATTATAATCAACTTTGACCTAGTTGCACGATGAATATTATCATATTTTAATTAAATATATAATATCATATATATTCATGTATATTTATAAAACAAAATTCAAAATAGTAAAATAAAATGATGACCAAATTCTTTTGTGAATTTATGAAAAATATCTTGGTACCACAATCATAATCAGTTGTATAACTTGTGGTCAATAATAATATTATTATTATTGAATAATATCCTTTTTAATAAAACTTCACAACATACGAATGGTACATATTATTAAAAAAAATATATTTTGGAAGATATTAAACGACGAACCGTCCAGCTGTTCGATGAAAACTAATAATTAGGAGAAATATATTATGCATATGGTATGGTGGTAGAAACGATCAAATTTGTAAATACTTTTTCGCACTCCAACATTTTGGTCCTTACACAACCGTCGCGCAGTTCGTGAGGTTCGTCGATAACGCCGATGACGCGAAGCGTCGCACCGGCTGAGATGCACCAGGCGCGGGCGCGATGGAAACGCACACGTGCGTAAAAAACGTTTTGACGATGACAATATTATGTGTACTATTTTTAAAGCTAGACAATTCGTTGATTACCTACACATAGACGTTTGCTCTGACAAATCCGGTGCAGTATTGATTACAGACCGTGGTGAACAAATATAATATTGTTATTAGAATTTATAACACACAATACGTGCTACGCCCCATCTCCAGAAACGGATGAAAACAATTCGACAATATTAATATAATGCTTCCCATTTTAAATCACGTTCACCGTGCAGGAACCCAATGTTTATCACGGTTTCGTGGTTATAGTGGTTCATCTGTGACTGTTTTGTTACTGAAGCTGATGGCTCCTGGTGTTCTTATACCACGGATGTTTACGTCATATTTTCTTATGGTATTTGTCAGTGTCGAGTCGTCCGGTGTAACACGACACAATATCAGCCCCTCGGATCCCATTTTCCCGGTCATCAACAGGTAGTGCATCGGTCTTGATTTCTGTTGTATATTATTGATACTGTTTACTTTATGACGTACTTACCTACTAAGCTATAATATACCTACGTCATATTATATTTGGGATTATAAATATAAAGTATCGAATTTTTAATATACGGCAGTGTTCAAACAGCAGTGCTCGAGTGTCTGAGTAGCAGGTAGCAATGTATTGATGTCGTCGAATGGGGTTGTTATAAATCTTAACGTATTATTAAAATCATTATCAGAGTATATAATTCCTATACACTATAAAACCGTATAGGCTAATACAAACGATTAAGACATATAGTAAACATAACTACCCACAATGTGGATGCAAAATTAGAAACGAATATAAAACATAATAGTATTATATTATCATTTAGTCTAAGTATAGCCGAGTTCCCATGACTCGTGTACTTGACGAAAATAATATTATACTCGTATACGAATATTCTAACAATCGTCAAATCATTCGAATATAGTCAAATAGATCATTCTTGCCACTCTTGTATTTGAGAAATATATGTAAGTATAAAGTACATGTTTTTTTGACTCCTGTCACTTTACCGATAATACGAGGGGAAGATGACCAATACCAAACATACCAAATATTCGTACAAGACCTAATCTAACCTATTCTGTTCCTCTACATGGCGAATATCGACGGATAGCAAATATTAACATGAATCGTGGGAACTAGAGATAAACTACCACGTCTTAATATCATGTAATGAAAAACATCTTTAAATATACGAAACACAAATTAATTTGAATTATTATGGGTTGTAGCGTAAAATAACTATACGACAGTGTTAACTGTTGAGCTAATGTTAACACAATATGCAATTATATTAATAGAAATGTATTAATATTTTATTAATATTTATTTTATTTATATGATGAGATATAAAATTATTTTATACTATTTTTCGCCAATTTTGGTTTCCAAGAGAGTGTAAGATATTAAAATTTGTTTGAAGTCATTAAAAAGGTATTTGATTCGTTCATTTTATTCAAGATATATTTTTAATTTTACTCATCTGGTCGATTACTTTTTTTAATGAGAATATAATTTAGTATCCGTCCGTTATGCTGCCAGGTGCGCAGCCTTTGAGCTCATTTTATTCTGCCTGATAATTATTTTATACTGTAACAAATAATATACCACTATATAATAATATTATAATGAATATTAGGTAATTTAAATGTACGATATAATATACGTTTGTTGTAATTAATCAATCGATATTCTTTAATGATTTACTGTGATATTAAATTATGATAAAATAGTTTAATTAAGATCTCAACATGCAAAATAAAAATATCATAATATGAACACAATATATAATATGTAATCAATTTTAGTATGTCATTTTTCATTGAACAATAAATAAAATGATAAATTCAAAAATTATATTTTTTGTGCCGTATACTCTATTTATTCAGTGTACACAATAATTATACTTAATAAAAAAAGGTTTACATCTGTACAATTATAAATACCTGGTGTATTTTTCCATCCATGAAATAAATTGACAATATTTAATGCGATTATACAAATTATTATTATTTACATAATTATAAACAATTTAAAAATGGTTTAACTTTTTTTTTTAAATCTAATATTCAAAAACAGTTTTAAAATGCATGATAAACTATTTTATATTTTAGCTAGTAATTATTTCCAACACATTTTTTTCTTATTTAGTCAATGTTTCATAGTTTGAAACTAAGTGCTTTGAGCATATTATAGTTAGGAATATTGAGTATATAAAAAATTAAAGTACAACAATTTTTAAATAATTTTATCACAATGACCTAAACAATATTATTATGAATTAGACAATATTTATTCAGTATAATAATATATAAACTTATTTTGTATACACTATAAATAGTTTTAAATATTTTATAAATGTATTCTTTTTTAAAACATAATAAATTATTATTTTTAAAAAAACATTGAATTTAAATTATTTTTAATGTCCAAAATTAATACTAAAATGTGTGTTTTTAATAAATGTATGTATAGTGCATTCTAAAGATAAGCTTGATTTCTTTTATTTCGTAAATGCCAAGACATATTATAATATAACTCAATGAAAAAAATATTCAAAGGTATAAAAAAATTGTTATAGAATCCAGAATTTAATTAAATAAAATAATTAAACACCACTCAGACAAATTCTTTGAAATAATATTATCTATAACTAAAAAAAAATGTTATTAATCTTTGAAACATACACTTACCCACAATATATCTGGAATAATTGTTCAATTTTTCATTTAAACGTTTAACTAAATAGCAAATAATATAAACTATGCCCATAACCTAGCAGTTGATGTTGTACATGAATAATAATAAAAAATACTATAAAACTATAAACTATTATTTTTTATCATTCATCGATACATTAAAATACCAGCTAAAATGATTGTTTTATTTTCTTATTTGAATACACAATCTGGAAAATCCGGAGTTCAAACTAGTTTGTAAGCGAAATACGACAATAACAATAGTGTTTGTTTTAAGTCTTGAAAACAAGGGTGAAAATTCTGCATGGAAATAATTTCAAAAACCAAATTATATTATAATTTTTTTTTTAAATTTAATTGTATTATAAGTAATTGATGTATAATATTATCTAGGGCCATTTCTATGTAAATGGAATAGTGATGTTATTAAGTGTACCTAATGAGTATGTTGATCGCCGATAAGAGGATTTGAATGGTGCAAAAGTAGCAGTATGAAATTTTCGTACAGTGGTTTAAGGTTAAACCATGGGAGATTTTGTATTTTCAAGACTCGTGGTACATTAATAATTAGTAGTTATTTTATCAGTTGATTGAAAAGATTAAAGGATGTTCGATGTTTTTGCTGATCCTCAAAGTTTTATCCTATATGACAAACCTAATTGGACATATAATTCAAATTTAGATAATAATTCTGGTATCTATTGGTATATAATATTATGTAGAATCAGTGGAGTACATGTGAGGGTTTTTGTGTTTAATCCCTATTGACTTTTTTCATTATATAAAAATACGTGAAAGTGTTTTTTCTAATGTACATATATATATATATATATAATAATAATATATTATACACATGATGATTCCCTAACCATGCTCACTCTCCTATTTTTATTTAATAATATTATTAAATTATGGTTTTTGAATTTTTTAAGAACGTTCAGATATTTAATTATCTTTAAAATATTTTTAGATATATCAGATTTTTATATCATTTAATATCTAATCATGTGGTAACACAAAACGTCTTTTTTTCAAATGAGAACCAACTTTTTAATTATTATTTATTAAGAAGATGATTTTTCTGAGAATTTTGATGGGAGTATCTCAATCGTAATTTAAAGAAGTTCTTAGTTATGCAGAGTAATTTAAATGTATGTAATAAAGATAATATATTATACAGGTGTAACAAAATAAATGGTTTTAAAAAATACTAAATATTTATTATTATTTATATATAATAATTATTATTTATAACCCTCGAACTATTTTCTCCAAATTGTTAAATGTTGATTAAAGTTCCTAAAATCAGAATTTGAATAAATTTGTCATTAAATTAAAAATCGGATGAAACTCTTTGATGAATTATCGTGTATTTTCGTGTACTGATTTTTTCCTCCCCTCTCTATTGAAAATATTTGTACGATATTGTGTGACAGAGATGATTTGCCAGTGTGTAAACTGTTAAGACGTCATATGATAACACATTTAAGTTTACTCTGAAATCTGAATATTATAATATTCTAGCTAAGCTTTTTACCTAGTTGAGTATGGGGAGGAGTCTAAAATCTGTATGGAAGTTTATAAATACATCGAATGCACAATAATTATTTTCGAAAATGAATGTTCATTTATATACAGTAAATAATACTCCAATACGGTTTCTTTAAGTGTAAACATTTTATCGTAAGTCAATAATAGGGAAAGGCATGATTCTTTGTTATAGAAACAAGTAGTTCTAATTGATTTTACTAATAGTTTATAGAAAATGGACAAGACAAAAAACAAAATAAATTATTTGTGTTAATTGTGTTTTGAGTATTTTTGTGTAGGTAGGTACTGGTTAATAAAATACAAAATCACTAAACATAATTATATAATTTAGACCAATCGATAATTATTGTATTAAATGAAAGGTATAATAATTATGGTAATTATTGGTGTCAGTGTGCTCACGAGTTGAAAACGTTTTCATTATTATGCTAGTGAAGTGCAGTTAAATTATGTTTTAATATTTTTTATTTTTTAACAAAAATTCAAATTCAAAAATTCCCTCGGGGAAATATTTCATAAATGAAAGCGATAACACATATCCACGACACATTAAAATTACCGTATAATGAAAATGAAGTGGTAAAATAATAATATTACATACAATATTATACATAATGAAATAATGAGTAATATCAATTTTGTAAATAATACCAATTACCAACTATCATATTATACGACAGCATGTCACGAATGGACTGCGGTAATTTGCATTAATTAATCGGTACTGTACATCAACCATACCATATATATAATATACCCACACGTCAAATAATATTTCATCGTTTAGGAAAAGATAATAATAGTATAATATACAAAATGTATAATAACGTTTTACACATAATATCGATGGGTGTTTTTTTTTTTTTTTTGTTAACACCAAACAAAGAGCGTAGTACGCGTCTATCGCTTAGGAATGTAATACATAACATTTAATATAAAACTATATTTTGTTGTTCGTGCATTTTACACAACCCTATTTATAGTAATTAACTATTTTGTAGGTATGGCTATAGATAATATTCGATCACTCAACACGCGGGGCGAGCATACCCGGTGCAGACTCGACGGTTTTGTTTTTAATCAAACATAAGTCCTCATCGTGAACCTTAATGAGCACTGCCCTGCCTAATAGCCGCAGTATCTAACTTATATAGTTATATACCTATACAGGAGAGCAGTATCTTGAATAAATTACCATTGTCGTCCGGACGATCCGCCCCCGTTAAATTATTATGGCCCCGACGGAACTACGGTATACTCGCAGAGCGAATTGTGCATGGAGGGGGGGGGGAGGTAAAAATCTCCCGGGGAATTATTATTATTATTATTGCGATGTATAAATGGACGTAAAATAGTACCTAAACACGGCGTGCATACATTCCACACCATATCAGGACGGCAGTATAATTATTACTGCTATACATCATAACACCGCGTCGGATTACTAGTCTTTAATTTCAGCGCATTTATAGTGCAGCTGCAGTGTTTAAGTGGTTTTTTCACGTCGATTTGAACCCAATTCATCGCATACCTATTATACGACCGTTGACTACGGTAGTACCTACATATATTTCTTTGATACATTTAAAAATGAGTCACGTATTGAGATTGAAATTTATAAGCCTGAAGACATAGATAATATATTAAATACATATTTTCGTCCTTATTGCTTGCACACGCAATAACGAACAAATAAAAACCGATTTTTCTATTAACACATATTACATACAAAATGTATACAATAAAATATAGTAAAATAATGCTTATAAATATAATATAATGCTTTGTAAAATGCCTATTAGTGTTTTTCATCATATCATATTAAAGTTACGAACCACCTGCTATAATTCAAATTATTACAAACATCGAGCGACTTGGTGAATAACGGCACGTATATCAATAAATAATATCATAAAATACCACCACCACGTTATATTATTATAATATACCGTGGTAATATTAGTACGGTTTGACGTGAGCAACAATATTTTATTATAATAATATTAGTTTGGAAATTGTAATCGTGTTGAGTCACTGGACTGTTCTGAAAGTATATTGTCTTATAGGTAGTATTATACATTGTACATGTAGATGTTAAGAGTAAATAATATTGAACGATTCGTCGTTGACGTCACTATGTTTTTCAAGTTATACATTCAGAATGACGATCGAGTTAGTAATTATACCTATATTAACACTATTATAACTACTTGTCCATTATAATTATGATTACTTATTCATGCATACCGTTTTCGTAAGTAATGCCTGAAATACATCTTCTATCCTCCTCGTACATGGTCAACGAACTGAATTTGACTACAGACCATACTAATTAATGCTGCCCATTGTTATTTAGGTGCGAACGATCGAATGGGTAAGAAAAGAAAACGTCTACTAAGTGCATACTATCAACTCGTTTAATTTATTGGTTGTACAACAAATTAATGTACAACACCATACATTCTTAATCGCAAACGGCATCCCAAAACCTGACGATTTTCATTCTTTCATTTCGATCTTCAACTACTATTACTTCTGAACATTATCAATTTTATTAGTGAAATAATAATATATTATTATTAATAATATTATAATATGTTTCATGCTTAACGAAATTCAGGCCGTTGGCTATATTTTGGAGCTCCCGTTTGCTATCATTCACTTACATGCCTTAAAAATGCCTATACGGAGCGCCGTTCTATGAAATATATAAATATTACGTGGTCCTACTAGAAAGCAATTTATCCACTTCATTACGAACCATCTACGACGGTAGAAACACTGCGATCTTTAATACTTACATGTATTAACTTTTTACAAAATAATAATATTAAAATATTTTAGTATTGGTATACAAATTTAATATAATGTTACCTACGTACTTTAATATTTTAATATTAATGTAAATATGTATCTATATTTTTATATGAAAGTTGTTAAAAAGCCAACATGTAATGTTAACAACCTCAATTATTTTTAAATGTATTTAATCAATGTGTGGTTAATTGCTTAGTTGTCGAAGAAGAGACTTAGTTTTCACAACCAATATAAAAAAACGTTGATTCAACAAATAATTTATACACGGTTATTGTGTGCCATATTATGTATTATTTTACATTTATGAAATATTTTTAGTTATGATTATAACTAAATATATTTTAGGTTGAACATAAATCTTTAAATTTAATCTTAAAAACTAATTAATAAATTGACATTTAATTTAAATTATTCCACCTCATTGTTATTAAAAAATATTTCAAAACAAAAATGTAAAAAATAAGTAAGAGTTATCATTATGCAAAATAAGTTTTGTAATTTCAAGAGTTTCACAGCAGATAGAAAAATCAATAGCCAATGGTTAAATGGTTGGCGCAAACGTTTATTTAGGATATTATGTTCCGTTTGAGAATTTGATCAGGTATCGAGTGCATAAAATAAAACTCACCACGGGAAAATCTAACACAAACCCATTACTCATTAGTTTCGTGATTTTATTTCCAGTTTATTTATTTCAAAACGAGCATTGAAAATCAATAATTTACTTTTAGCCAAAGCTAACTTATAAACTATTTACAATTGCAAGGTAAATTCTTTACTTACACATTTGATTTATGGTAGGTACCTAGTTATACAGAAATAACATTATTACCTACGCTGCAAAATATAATATATGCTTAATAATTTATCAGCAGATATAGGTTATTATTTTAGTTTAATTAAACTACATTTAATAAGACATTTAATTTGTTAAAAGTTTCAAGAAAAAAATTTAATTTAAAACAATCTTTGATATCGTCGAGCAGTTTTATTTTATTTTTATCTATTGATCACTCATACTAAAACATAGGTTATGTATGTTTATTTTTAAAATGAGTTTATTTGAATATCAAATTAAAAAAAAATGGTAATTATCACGCGCATAGATAAATAAAAGCATTTACTAATATGTCCTCATTTTAAATCTGCTAGATATACTAAGTTGATGATAGTTATTAGTTGGTCCTAATTTTTATACGATTTAACATAAAATCTATGCACATTTATAATATAATGAAATAATTAATTTTTGTTTCGTTAAATAAAAACAGTAAATGAGAATGTATTTAGCAATTTAGCTGATTTATGTGAATTAATATTATTATATTGTATACTCTTATATTATTAACTATTTATTGTACTTCTACAAGTTGTCTGTAAAAACTATATCAAATATATTGCCGTGTTGCCTGATTTAATAATATTCATCTACAGTTCAAATATTTAAAGATTTTTGGGACTCAAGGTGATCGGCAAATGGTGAAAATTAACCGGCCAACGCAATGATTAAAATCTCAATACATTTTATGTCGGATTTTAATGATACAATATATTTAAATTTATCTCGAAGTCAATATGAATTCTGTACAAAATTATATTGGTTAACTAACCAAAAATATATAATATATAAAACGAAATAAAAATAAAGTTTCTATTCCTTCATCTAAAAATCAAGGTTTTCACTTGTGCATTAACAAATTAAAATTAATAAGTTACATTTCTTTAAAGTTGAGTTTTGCATTTTTTTTTTAACGAACTAGTTGATTTGAAGAATTTAATTTGTTTCCATGATATGCATCTTCTATTTAGATACTAATCAGTAATCAGTTAATCAATTGTATAGCCTTGTTATGACTTAAGTTAATTATTTTTATATATAAATTTCATAGATTTAAAATATATTTTGTCTTATAGAAATAATTTTCATAGAAAAAAAAAGTAATAATAAACAATAGGTGGTATTTCTAATGTTGTATTATGTAAAATCTATATTCGTTATGATAAAGTGCTATTATTATTATTCAAGAACTCCTTTGTGCCCATAATATTTAGTAATACACTCGGGTCAATAGGATTTTGAAGATAATTAATGGTGACTCATGATGATTGATACACTAATATAATATGTGCATTTTTGAGGTTATTTCACTTAATTTAGCTTAACAGGTTGACTGCCATGTGTACATTTGTTTGTACACGAACAAATCTCCATACTTGTATAAACAAATATTTTTATAGTATCCAAACAATTTTAAACGATAATTTGCAAAACCTTCTTTTTTTATAATTTTGTTTTTTTTTTAATTAAAATATCCATTTGACATCTTCGCTGAGTAGACAAACTGGTCCTAGGGGCCACAATATTTAATTCCAATGTTTAATCAGTACAGGCGTGTACACATTTCTGTACATGGAAAGAAAAATGGTAAGTAAAGGAGCGTACACAATTTTGTACACACGGCACAGGGTAAAAAGTATCAAAAATCATTGTGGCAGTCAACCTGTTAAGAATTATTTTGAACTAAGTGTTTAAATTTAAAACGTTCAATGTTAAATATATCAGAATAAAACATCAAATTTTGAATTAAATGGTTGTACATCTTGCCTACATTTAATAAAATAAAATAAAATCATTATAAAACATATTATTACGATTTACAACGGATCATATTGTAATGTTTTGTTGATGGTTATGTAATATCTAACAATAACAAACTATGTACAGCACACATTGATTAACACTTAGAAATTACTGTGTTTTAGAAAAATTGGTATTTGAAACTAGTTTTAAAATGTAAATTAACGTTAGCCGATTTGCATGTATATTTCGATTTTTATCGAACAAGTTACAATAATATCTCAGAGAAAATGTCGGATATTTTTTGGAAAATGTACGGTACAAGTTTCCATAAACCACAAATTGAATCTGACAACCTTTCTCTCGTATAAAATACAAAAAGAAAGACGGTTGTGCATTCGAATTTAGTAAGTTATTGCTTGACTCTCGTGTGTTAGAAGCCAGATATCTGACATAATGGTTCTTTGCGATCTAATAAATGGTTTTATTGATCTTGTGAAATTGTTTTGTACGGTGTAGGGTTTCTGATTAACATTTCCACAATATTACATACAATATACACCATTAAAATAATGTATTATTTGTCGACATAAGAAAAAAAATACATTAAAATAATGTATAAACAATAAACATTTTTCTAACAAATGTTTATTATTAATTTCACACATACTCGTATCGAATAACTTCAATGTTTTTATGAAACTCGATCTACGAGTAAAATAACTAAATAATATTGTAAAAACATTTTTTTGACGTTTAAACGACTATTATTGCGTAATGATTATTATTTTTGAAAAGTTTTCATTTTTCCGCCATTTTAAGGCGTGCCTAATTTATATTAGTATAATATTATAATATGCGCCTTCACATACATGACGTATGGTCTGAAAGCGTTCCTGACGGTGGTCGGGTCATCAATCAAACAAAACGTACACATTAATTCACGACCATATATTATGCAAATATATACCCAACCTACACTCGGAAGTCGTGGAATGGAGCAGGCCGTATGCCACGTCACTGCACGCTGTAAACAAACGTATAGCACCCAACAGAGCGCCGCTGAAACCGTTTATACAGAGCGCTGGGAACAAAACATTTAAAAAATAAAACAGCCATCGCAGGCACACCCTCGCTCGTACATAACGTGCGCTCACAATATTTTATACGAATAATATATTACACACTTTATAAATATCATTACTATGTGCCTAATAATAAAAGATAATGTATACATTTGTTCCGTGGCTGTGTACACTAAACGTCGCGTTCGAGCCGGACTCGAGTATTCACTCGGTGTCACGGCCAGCGAGTGTATAACGTCCGAGTAACCCTTTTTATCGTCGTCGCTTTGGAAATTAGGCCGTCGGGATTGAGCGCACAGTGGCGAAGGGAGGTCGAATATGTATGCAAAAAAAAAAAAATGAAAAATAAGGACGATTTATGCGCATACAAATAATATTATGATAAACCTACAGCTCGTGGTGGCGATGGCGGAAACCAGAGGAGAAAATCCAACAGCAGAAAGCAATACGTGCGTAGTAAAAAAAATAAATACAATATACCATTAAGTAATTAAAATTTAACCACATCCCATCATATTATTCATAATAATAATAATAATAATAATAACTGACGTTAGTTAAAACCGATTATCCAAATATGTGTCCAACTTTAGTTCGGCAGTGTGTCTGTACTCTGTAGTGTGGCTGTAGTGTAGTCGGTAGTCGTTTAAATGTAATTTTTCCCTCATCATAAAATATATTATTGTAACATGAGACGTTCTTTCTTATATAGCTCAGAGTACCAATAACCAAAATTCTAGCATTGTTATTATTATATAAATGTCGGTTAAGAAGGAAATCGATATTTATAATAATATCTACCACTTAGTCAGTGGTACATATTCTATATGTTGGGTGACGTGGGATAACCCCCTTAGTGTTTATTTATTTTTAACAAATTTATTTAATATTTTTTTTATCATATACAAAACCTTGATGCATACCCTGGAGATAATTATTTGACGGACAACCATTGTCGCTAACAACTATAATCCATATCGTATAGAATCGTTCTGATATAAATATTATCAACGAACTGAGATTAATTTTAGATTAATCTCCATGGATCATAAATACTAATCTGTAAATATTATTTTGTTACTGAATAGTAAAAATATTATTAGCTTTAACTAATATGTTAATATTACGACGGTGGCGTGTTTAAGTCTTACAATATCAATCATCACTTCAGCTGTGATGTTCTGTCTTTGTTTTATACACGCTCAATTTTGGAATTTAGTTGTGCTCTATTTCCAACGTAGTGGTTGATCTATTAAAATAATAAGAATTCTGAAAACAGATTTTAATTTATCCACATTTTTGATTATACATATATTTATGACTGATGAAAAAGTTAACTATATTAAAAAATTGAAATGAAAAAAAAAGTAAAAAATATGAAAATGTTTATTGAGACTCCGCCAAATTTGAATGAGTAGAACAAGTACGAAATCACCACTTTCAGTTTAAGCATTAGTTTGTTAGTTATAAGGTAAGTATCATTAATATATTATAACTATATATCTACTCAAGACAATACAAGGCTAAAAATACTTTATAATATATAATGTATAATATGTGCTAAATATCAAACTAAACAGTTATTAATAACTAATACAATTATTAAGTCTGGTATTTTTAAAAATCCATAAACCATCTCAGATAATATAAATAACACGTAAGTAAAAAATAAAATTGAACTAAAATTTTAAATATATATATTATAAGGCAGACTGGTTAACCACATTATTCTGCGATTGCCAAGTACAATAATAACGTCTTGCAATATTCCTTAAATTCATTTTTTTTTTAATTACACATGTCAAATTAATGTATCGTTACGTAAGAGCAATTGAAGACGATCGAATAAAATGATAAAATGCAATACTGTGTTATATAATACATTTTTGTATTCGTATATTATAATCAAACCACAGATATATAATCCTTTACCAAAAACAATAAATATCGAAATATGAAATTGAACTAAATTATTTTAACTAAACTACGTAATAATGGTATTTCAGTTTTTTTTGGGTAATGTGGGTATAAATTTGTATAAAAATTCAATCCATTTTAATTAATTAAAGTCATATTTACAAAGAATAAATTAAAAAACGTCCAATCCACTAAAACGTATAAAATAATTCCATCACGCAACAGCCCTCATCAGCATATTGTTATTATTAAATTAAACATTATATTAATTGTACATCGTCGTCTAAAAAATGGTATTGTGTGGGTACGTCATCAGGATAGGATTGTACACAATGACCGAATGGTTTGAAAAATATTTTAACAAAATTAAACTTGCATTTGTTAACCCGGAAATTTCTTAAAAAAATTCACTCACTTTACTATACTTTACTCTAAATACATACATTATAAAATAAGAGATGGATTCCTGTCGAACAACAATTGTGTTTGATTTATTTTCACGTTTGGTTTGGAGGAACTAGAAATTCAATTTCTCTGCCAAACTTGGAAATTAATGATTGGATAAGAATTTATAAAATTGAAAAACAGCAGATTCAATAATGACCATCAATAAAACTGTTTTCACGGTGAATTCATTTTTAAGAAGCGACTTAACTTCTATTTAATATTATATGGATTTTAGTTCTCGTAATATCATATATTTTATTATGTATATAAGAATACACGTATTTTTCATCGATCCATAAATTATATTATACACATTGAGAATTCTTACATAAGGCTTCATAATATAAATCGAATTTAATGCAGCCTGATAAAATATTCGACGACAAGAGGTAAAAGAATTTTTTAGCTTGCATTTTACATTTATCAACCATCGTTTCTGATGCATAAACTTTGATTTTCCAAATATTACAAGGAACTTTTTGAGAAAAAAGTTTTTAAAATAAAGTATGTTATAAATTTAATTTAAATGCTAAACAAAGACAAAAGGCAGTTAATAGTAATACTAATAAAAAAAACGGCTTTCTCACTCCAATTTTCATAGAAACGTATTCAATTAATGTTCCTTTTTTATTTTTTACTCGTTGTTATTGCGCTAAACAAAAAAATCAAGTCTAAATCAAGTTTAAAAATTACCATTATTTTTAGTACAATATTTCTATTGTTATGTAAACCAGGTTAGGTTAGGTTTTACATAAACGCATAATACGTGTATTTACTTATATGTGAAACGCAATGTTGGTTATACATTCTTACAAACCCCCTGACAATGACATGGCGAACAAGCATGATTTCGGTATCTATATTCCGTATTACAAATCGGTCGGCTTCGATTTGGTCATATTATTGTAATTCATTATGATTTATTAATTGTAGTTAATCGTTCAACTCACTAATATCAATCTCGGCCGTGGAGGTCCTATCAACGGACTAAAATAATTGTGTTGCACGGGGTCGACATAATCACAAGCGGACACAATCCGTGTACAACGCAATCGCGTCATTCGTCTGTCCGTATACGATCTTGATATATTATATTAATATTGACGAATCACGTATACACTTGGTCTCTGTAAAAATAAATTTGAAAATAAAAAAAAAAAACAGAAATCGACATTGCGTATTTAGTTTGTCACAAAACAGGTGTCGGACGGTGGATATGTGGTTAAGAAATTTACATCGTAAACATGACGAGCAAAGGTCTTGTGCGAACTTAACACGACTACACACCCACACACACATTCACACAAAACGCGTACGAATCGTATTTGTTTTTAGACGCGAATTTTCCGTCACACTGTTTGCACAGGTTCAAAAAGAAAAACAAATTAAACCACTTCTTACACCACTAGCACCGTCGACCCCGGAGCTGTAGGAAATCCATTATGGACGTGATAAATATATATATATATATATATGTGTGTGTGTGTATTTGGTTAGCACACGTTTTGCAGTGAAAAACTTTAAGGTAAGGTCAGAATATCAATGATACACGCATATACGAATGAAAATACCTTTCCTGCAGGTGTGGTTAAGTACGTCGCATACGTGTAGACCTCCATCCCTATATCGGCTAAACTACGCTGTAATCATTATACTATTTTATTGTATTATTATAATCACCGAGACATTTTTATTATTTCATTTATCTTTTACTCGGTACGTCCCCAGTAATATTGTTGTTGTTGTTGTTGTTGTTGTTGTTGTCCCGTGTCGGTTTGTAACAGGTGTATTTTCGTTTCGATTGATTTTTTAACAACGGCGCTGCCTGCTCTAACAAAGACATCGTGACACTGTAAAACGCTGTCTCATAACTTTTTTGACGACCTGATGAAATAACATACAAACCACCAATTAGTAAACTTTATTTTTATCGAGGTATAGTGTAATAATTATTTTTACTTCCGTTCTCTGGAGTCACCAAAAACAAAGAGCTGAATTCCTTTTAAAAATGCATTTATGTGACACGTATACGAACTTCAGTAAAAATCTACAATTTCGAGTATACTTGCATATTATTAAAAATGATCATCATACAGACTTTTTACATTTCATGTTTCAATGTCTTGATAGCGTTCTTCGAACCGTCTCATCCGATTTCACTTAAATATCTATTACACAAAGAAAAAAAGATGAAAAAAAGCAAAAATGGCAACACGAAGTTTATTCTATTTGAATAGAAATTAAACGAAATACATTTATGTGTAAAAAATATTTTTCCATCATTTAAAAAAAGAGGTATTTTATTTCACATTCAAATACTACATATTATAATAAAGTCGTTGGCACTAGAACTTCCTTTAATTTTGTATTCTAAAATAAACTTGTATTTATGTTGGATGATTAATGGAGTTAACGTGAAACAAACTGTGGGGTTTTTAATTTTTAGAGATAAATAGAATATTGTTCGTCCACGTTTAAAATAGTATATGTTTTGATCATCGAGTGAATTTATAATTGTAAGTTGTGCTTTTCTACACCTCGTTATTTTTAAATTATTTTGCCTCTTATACCATCTGCATAGCATGGTCCTATGGACTATGATTTTGCGTAATATTTTTATACTATGAAGTATACGAACAAACCATACAAAGAACGTTGAATTTTATTATTTCTTTCTATGACACATAATCAGTATCTGAAGTAGGTATATGTACTTATCCATTAAGATCTACAGTAATATTTTCATCGACACAACTAGGTATTAATTTAATAACGATGGAAAAAGAATAATGACATGTCAGTATCATATTGATTGGGTCAATTTACAGTATTTTGAATTTTCAAGTAGGTAACAATAATTTGTCATCCGAGACAGACGCGCACGCTCACTGTCCATGACAATCTTGTAAGTACGGCTCACCCCGCCGATCTTACTTATAGTGTTAAAGGTAAAATAACAAGTTTTATGAAAATAATCATACTAGGTATCAAAAGCACGGAGAAAAGACGTGTCATTTCTGTATAACCAGGTTTTCAAGTCAATGAATAACTCATTTCCGAGCTGAATTTTCAAGTTTCACACTTGAGTTATAATAATGTATTAATGTATAACACTATAACCGTTCTTAAACGTATTACCTACATCATTTTACCCCAGAAGACGAGCCGACCTAACATTTTACTCTAAAGTGATATTACTCTTAATGGTTGCAGTCATGTCCATGAATTTTAACCTCTTACGACTGTAATATTATCTCGTAAAATCTTTTCTTTGGCTAATTTAATACAATCAAATTAATTGTATACCAGATCAATGCTGAATAACTACAAAAATAAAATCAATAATGTCAAAAAGTAAAAATGGTTGTCATCGAAATAACACATAACATAATTTTGTTGTTAAATGTATTTATATAACCCTACATAGCCACATAGGTAATATCAATGAAAATAAGACTTAATAACAGTGTTAAACTATAATAGCTATAGTGTTTATATTCTAGTACAAATCGTGATATAATATATTAAAATATTTAAAAGCACGTACTTTCACAATGTATTAAATATAGTTTTTTTGATGAATTATGTAAAAGTAGATGTTGATATAATAATTATGTAGTATTAAATACCATCTAAATAATTGAATACTAATATTATTTTATGTGTTGTTTTACTTTTAATACAAATAATATATAGTTAGCTCATTTGTATGTTTTGCTAATATTGTTTTCAAATTATAATGAAACATTTGCAATATTTGCTTCATATTATTTTATAAACTTGTGAATTAATGTATTATAATTTATAATATGATACGATGATGGATTTTCAACAACAATAATTTCAATTTATAAATATGAAATTAATACATAATTCATGGTATTATATTTTTAATGATTAACTAAATTATAGCCAACTTGGTTAGGCTGGGGTCCGGACCTATGATTTTTTTAACTCTTATATGAGCTATACTTTAATAACTTGAAATATAATAAAAATCGTACAACCGCAACGTTTAAAACAACTATAGTCTATAAGGATAGTTTGTAGGATTTGTTATAAAATTGTTTGATGGTAGATAAACAAAATATTATAACAATAATGGAATCATTGTAAATCAAGTAAATGTAATAATTACAAAAACCATTGTTTATTTTCATCGATTCGAACATGTTAATTATAACAATGATTTCTATTGTGAACGTTCCATGCATATGTTATGTATTATATTGTATATCCTCCGACCCCGGTGTATTGTTAATAGGTTCGTTTTCATTGAAATCGGAAGTCCGTTTAGTGAGGTAGATATTTTCAGGTAGGTTATTTTCCTATTATTCCGGAAACGTCCAGGCTATGTGCCAAAGCTAAGGTTATATATATACGCACATTAAACATGTGAAAATCAATAATTGCATATTCATTTGTTCACTATGCAGGAGTGTAAAACAAGCGCGACGATAGTCATCTGATACAGACTATTGAAATCTGTTTGTTAGAATTCAAAGCACAATTATTTTCAATAAAGATTCAGGCATTTCTGAACTTCAGTTTTTTTGCTACTATTTAGTATGTTTTTATTTTGAGCTAAGTACGAGCAACTGGAACCTTATCTAATGAGGCATTAGGAGACTTATTTTTTGGTTTACAATTTTCGAAAGAAAATGAATAAATGAAACAAAATAATGATACTTATCGACAAAAAGTTTTAGATTTTTAAAGGACAGACAACATTTATAATTAACGGAACGATAATTTTATATTAGGTATAGAAAAAAGAAGAATATTTCGATGTGGTCGGCGACTTAGACATTATTCATTAATGTGTAAAAGGTGTCTATTTTTGTCCCGTTGATGAGACTGCAAAATCGTAAAGATTCAAGTGATTAGAACGGGTGACAATTAATTTGTAAAACATTCTCAGCTTTGGTATACCTCGTTTAGACAATTGAGGTACACGATGGCTTGTAAAGGTACTTCAATAATATTACAATAATTTGACTTACAATGTAATTATCAACTGTATTATTTAAATTCATTGAAATATATTATGTGTAGTTAAAATGCCTATCTAGAACGCCGTGTAATCGTAATAGCATCATTGAAATTCGTAGAAAAAATATAATAATATAATACAGCTTATGATTTATGAAACTTCAGCCTAGACAGCAAAAACATAAAATTTGGAAAGTCTATACTGTTTATACCTAAGACCGTAACGGTCAGCATAGAAATAAGATTTTTTTAGTACTATATACAAACAAATATAATATGAAAAATTAAATTAATGTTAAAAAAATCTTGAACTCGTAACTATAGCTTTTTGGTTTTTGAATAAAATATTTTCTCCGAAGAGAATAGGTAGTTGGTTGTGTTACACAAGGATTTTCATAGTAACAACCATTATTCATCGTAGTACATAATCATCGAATTACATAATAATATTATAATCACGAAACGTCTTGGGCAGTAATCAATAAAACATTATACAACTAGTCGCATAATGCGATAAGACGTGTCTTGTACATCAATTAAATAATCAACAATATCGTTATAACAACGGTTTAAACAATGGCCTTTTATGTTTTTAAATTATAATTATGTTACTCATGAGTTCTTACATTAAAAAAAATTATATTTATTGAGTTATTCACAAAAATAAATACCAAAACCGCAGTTTCATTATCATCAAAATACTATCGTTTGCGGTTATGTAAAGAGCGTGCTATGAATAATAATATCCAAATAAATCGTGAAATATAGATGATAATTATTAACAATATATGTAGGTAAAAGTTTGTTACTCTCGTTGTACAATACTTTATTTCAATGGCTACAACCCATTTACGCACAAAAAAACTCAATAATTATGGTTTACGAAAAATGGATATCTTTCTCAGCGAAATTTATCCACGTATAATATAACTTGCTTGCCCACTAATTTTCTAAGTGGTAATTACCGATGGCATAAATCATTATACACATACAATATTTCTCTTTATAAGGCGTCTTAGGGCTTTCTGTAAAATATTATTCTAGTGTTATATTGTAGTGTAGACTATTAGGTTTTGGAATCCTTTTTTGGAGGGTCTTATAAAGGAGGTCTTGGATAAATACTATTTGAGCTATTTAACTGATATTTTAAAAGCTATTTAACTTGCTTTGTTAGCAAGCCATTATTCACAACGTTGTAGATTACAAAATTAAATTTAAAAATAATTTTTACAGTTAAGTTATTCAAATAATTTTAAGGACATGTTTATTCGTTACTAAATAATATATTATGTTTGGATTACAAATGTTGAAAATCAATTTTTGTAGATTCGTAAATAAAGTATATTTTTTGATAACATAATTTTGTTTTAATATTTATTTTCACAGGTAGTATTATCTTTGTTTTATTTTAATGAATTAATCTTTAAAGCAGTGTAGACTTAAATTTTCATTATTATTTGATTAATTCGGCGAATATGGGGGTGAGAGCTATAAAATGGACTACCGAAGTGCATTTGAAAGTTTTCAACTGTTTTCAATTTATTCTTAGGTTATTGCCTGGTTCACTAGCCCACAATTCTGCACCAAAATAAGCATCACAATCAATATCATTTTTAAATATATGTATAATACTGTATAATCTGAAAAATCTATACCCATATTACATGGAGCTATTGAAATTATTTCAGTAAATTCATTCAGAACGCCATTAGGGCTTAAACTTCAAGTTGAGGTTACCGAAAAAGTATTTAAGCCACCTTCCAATTTCAGAACTATTTTTCAAGTATTCTTTTAAGAAACTTTATTTTTTTTTTTTACAATCGCCTGAACCGACTTTGTTCTAAATGTCAATACCAAATACGGTCATACTCTCACAATTATTTAAGGGTTTTTTTTTATCAATAGATACATGAGACACAACTATCTATTTAGGATAAGATATGAACCCAGCGGCCGTCTTGTGTGTAAGGGTGTGGCTTCGCTATTCAGCAGGCATACAGATAGTATGACCGGTGGAGTGACAAACAAGAGTTCTCTTGATCGAGGTTGACCAAAACATGTTACTATGTAATTCGGTTCTTATAAAGATTTGAGTATAATATATAAACAGGTTTAATTGTAAAATGAATGCGTAAAACTCATGTAAAATAATATTATTTTTGATAGGTATTTAAATATAACCTATTACCGAAGAATGTGCGAGAGTTCAAAAATAGTATTTGTATGAATTTTAAATAAATACAAACAAACAATTGAAAAACCCATTACGCACAAAAGTAAATCTTAACATAGTTTACATCGTTTGAAAACTAAAGTGTGTCTAGAAAAAATCATTTAAAGTAAAAGTAAACCAACGTTTGAGTAAGTCGATAAATACTAAATAGGTACGTAAATATTTATGTATGGATAATATTATACTATTGCAAATTATTTTGAAGCTCGTAAATAGATATTAAATTATTAAAACGTAACATATTGCATGAAATATGACATAGGTAAAACGTTTGAGAAAAAAATGTTTCGTCATGTTATGCATGCATTTCAAATACACAAATATTAAAACTGAAATATTTATGAATATTATTCGTCTTCTTCAATATTCCCACGGTTTTTCAATTGGATAGTGTTTATTGTAATATATAGCAAATCAGAGAATGCATACTGTCGACTTCAGCTTCACAGAGTAAATCACACATTTGAAATTTTGCAATGATAAATAGGGAAAACTGTGTTAGGCAACTAACCGGGCCACAGTGAAAAATATTATGTATTTTAACATTAATAATTATAACTCCAAACAAAATAAACATATACTTTGTGCCAACTTTGTAATCTAAGCCAGCTAACTTTATGGATGGTTGTTAATTTATTTTAAATATCACCGATAATGATGTAACTAATATTATTGGATCAGCGGCCGGTGTTCACGTGACCAATTCAGCTGAGCCATGACAGTATACGTTATACATATTATGTAATATACAACAGACTATACCTATGTATTTGTTTCAACGATGCTTCAATCTAGTTCTAGTGTTCTTCCGTTTTCAATAAATATAGCTTAGTATTGTTCATCTTGCATTAGCAACTGGAAAATCGAAATCAACTATAACAACGACTTTGAAAACCAACGTATTTTGACTTGAAACATATTATAGGTTATGGTTATATAATTACTCTCTAGAGTCCTGCAGGTAATGGTTTATTATTTGTTTGATTTTTTTTTTGTAACTCATGAGTTATTATTATTATTTTATGTTACGAGAATAATGTTTATGTATTTATGTTCGAAGTCTATTCACGAGTCTCGGGTATATTTTGAGTTCAAAAACAATAATTCGTACACAGAACACTCACGTAATTGGATTTAAATCTAATTAAACACACGTATAACTGTATAAGACATATTACTATAAAAGTAATAACTCATAGTAAGTGAAATAAAAATCGTACGTGATTTTTGAGCATCGAAAACGCATAAAACTACATGGACTTTATGGACACACGGTTTCGCGTATTTTCCTGGTTTAAAAGAGAGTTTTTTTTAACACATTTCGACTTTAATAAAGTACAGTACTCGGTGATATCATCATATTATGTTTGTATGAGGTTAATGTGAAAAATCAATTTTGTGATTTATTTTTTGTCTTATCCGTCGCTGTTGTTGTTGTTGTTGTTGTTGTTGCTGTTGTAACCGACGCTGCTGCAACTGACCTTTTCCAGACGACTTTGATTGATCTGAATACCTAGTGTGGGGAACGAAAAACGACACTCTCACGTCGTCGGTGTATGAATTTTGCACCGATACCAGATATCTACTCGTCATCGTATAACGGTACTTTCTAAGCCATTTATCCTTCAAATGTACATTAATTTCGAAATTATTCTCCCAATCCTCGACGTGAACAAATATATTTTATGTGTTTATTAAAAAAAACTCGGGATAGTTACTGAGAAGGATGTAAGTAACTACAAGAAAAAATATATAACCATTTGCGTGTGTAGGCGAGTGTGTCGTTTCGTTTAAATATTTATTATAATATTATATTTTACTTCTCAAGGGGGGTTCACACTACACCATATCGTATTTTTAATGATTGTGTGCCTTTGTGCAGCGCGTTTTTTATGTTCATACCAAAATGCAATACCAATGATAATATGAATATTATACCTGATGATAACATTTTATCATTCTTATTTTAGTTATCACTTTTCTGCACATAAATGTGACAACACTGCCAAAAGACGAATATATTCAACTATGCGGTATCGTTTGGTTACAGTGGTATTGTGTGATAAAATAACCATATACCATATTATTATGGTGTACCTTAATAGAATCACTTGGATCAGCCAATCAAATAAATTTTTCTTACACAACACGACACAAAACGGTGTAGTGGGAACTCCTCTTTATTCGTTTGCATATTCGTGTACCTGTACGATGTAATATAGTATAATATATTATACATAATATTATCCGTATACGTGTATTGTGGATAAGTTCGTTCATTTCATCAATCATTCTTGTAACGATGATCGAAAATATAATATGATTTCGATAACTGACAGTTTGACAAATCCATAACTCGTAATCAATACACGCACGTGGAATCTTTGCCAATTCTGATGCATTTTGATACATTCTGCTGCATATTCTTATACATAGCTGTAACTCTACAAGTGATACATATTAATAATTGTTATATGATGATTAATAACACCGTGGGTGGCATTCGGTTTACAAGAGAGTGCAAATATAATTTTTCTTAAATTGCAGTCAAATTTAAAAAATTGAGCATCATTGGTTTTACTGCGAAGCAATTGAAACATTTCCGCAATCCTTATATAACGTTTGGGTATGCTGAGTAAGTATAGATTTCATATTTTTTAAGTAAATTCGCAGGAAAGATCGATAAAAGTTCGATTTATAAGTGTTTTCTAAGAAGGTTTAGTTTATTGGTATCATTGTAATAGAGATGCAAAACTTTGAATGCATATTCGTCTTGTAAGGCAATTTTTTATTATTTAAGAGAAAAATAGCTATTTAAATAAACTTTGGCCTTTTTAATTTCAATTTGTAAGGATAGCATTTCAAAATGAAAAGTATACATTTATAAAATTTAAATGGATAACATATTGAATATTATTCCATAGTTTAAAAAAGTTTGAAATTACATAATTTCCGTTCATAAAATTACTAGAGCAAAATTGATTTTTAAGCGTGGATAATATTATAATACAATTTAAAATATTATATAATACTAAGTACGTAAATTAAATCACGATCGCATGCTGCAGTTATAGTATAACCGTTGACGTTCATATTAAGTCTTTCCAAACGCTAAATCAAAATTCGCATTTTCATTTTTGGTTTAAACCTATCGTTGTCAAACAGCTACGTCAAGAGATCAAAATGACTTTCACGATAACCCGTCTAATACTCATTTAGGTGTAGTCTAACCAGGTGAATATGTCAAATGATTTGAAAACGAATTTGGAGAATCTCTTTTTACCGTTCATGTATGCTTACATATTATTTTCAATTGTTTCTTTAGAAATTAATATTTTACATTTTTTATATTATTAATAAATATATTATTTTATAATACCTTGAAATTACCGTGGGCAGTGTAGTAATATTTAAACATATAATATAGCATTCTGTACAATTATAAGAAATAAATGTATACCTTCGTCTTACATAATATTATAATATTATATTATTCTGCTCAATAAACTGAAGATTTACTACATTAAAATGTACTAAATAAATAAAATATTATATACAATAAATTAACATTATAATACCTATTACCATTGATTATAAATACTAAGACTTGAAGTAATTATAATCAATGTTATTACCTATACATCCAATTAAGATAGAGTGTTAAAATAAATCAAATTTTAATTTTAAGCATTTCTGTGATTCACATTATATTAATAATATCAGAATTACATAATATTATATTCTATTGAAACATTTAACTTGCTTTAAAAGCTGTTTTAATGCGTGACAATCAATATTTAACAATAACTAAATATTGATAGACCGACATTATAAACCTTTATTTTAAAATGCAACTTATTTCATGTATTAATTATTATTGTGTTATATATGTTAGGTAACTTAAAAATATTTTTTTGCCTCCAACCTTAAAGTATCTGTAGACATATAAAAGAAATCATGTATTATTTTATTACGCGATTGTGAGTTTAATTTTTCTAATAAAAACACAAAATAATTATTGATTTAATTTATTGATAACTCATTAAAATAATTAATTAATCATTAATTATAACTGTACTTGATTAAATGATTTTAATGGCTAGTTACAACTTAAAGTCAATTACATTACAATATTTTGCCAACTAAAATAATTTTATAATATTAAATCTAAACATTTAAAATGCCTATAAATAGCTTCAACTTTGCCTGAATATTTAAAATGATCATTGTGTCTGGAAATTAATAATTTAAGTAAAAGTCTTATTTTTCTACGATGAGTAATTTTAAATTACAATAAAATATCAAAAACCTATTTAGAAGATATTGTTATTTTACGGTGTGGACTGAATTCAAATTTAATACTTTCATTTCAATGACCACCTTAGCCATCAATGATAAGGTACTTTTGACGCTTACTCTGGCAGAGAGACACATATCCTTTTTTTTTTTTATTTTGCGTTGCCCGATGGTTAGATCCAATATGCTACCAGAAAACCTTCTATCCCAAAGTTGACGGTTAAAGCAATATTACTGTTCCAAAAGGTGACATCAAACAAAAAAAACACACCACTGTAAAACATATACATTCATCGCTCCACTCACAATTTATTAAAGTATGTATATTTCACAAATGAATATAAATACAATATATTTAGTTATTCAAAATGTATAAACAAGTTATTACTACTGAAGAAATATGGGAAATGATGAAAAAACCGAATTCAAATAGAATTAAATTTATTATTTAACATCGTGTTTATGTATTAGTTACAGATATTTATTGATCTTTGCAAGTACAATACGAGTTTTCCGTACCTGGTAACCAATCCAGTAGGTATATAAAGTTTGGATTATTTTAATTTATTATTATTAAAAGCCACTTAAAACTACCAACTAATTAAATAAACATAAATCGAATTGCATATCTGATATTTTAATGAACACTCGTCTGCCATATAATATTCTACCCTTCTCTTATCATAACACGTTGATAATTTTCCATTTATACCCGTTACACAATACGGCCTGAATTTCACATTAAGTGGAATAAATTTTTTTTTTGTTCCAGACAACTTGACAGGTATTGTTGTCGTATTTACACATTACAGCCGTCATAGCCCCCGGACGGTCGAACAAAACATATGATAAAGACATATACGTATACACTATAATGTACATATAAAGACATATATAGGTAATATGAATATATACACTCACCAATGACTATATGGGAGTTTTGCTTATATCTTACTGTCCGCCTTCATCGCCTCCTTGTTTTTTTTGTCCAATCTCACCATTGTGTATTTCCGTCTCCTCAGTAACTCTGCATCCGCAACTGTATTTGACCAGAAAACATTTTGTTTCCGTGATGAGCACAAGAAAATCTTCAACGTCATAGATATTGAATTCATTTTTTTCGAAATTAAATGACAAAACAAAATTCTGTCAGTTCTTCAATTTCCATATTGAATACAATGTATTGCCTAATGCCAAATCTCTGAAGTAGCTGTTGGATGGTAAAATATTTTTATTTTTAGTTTATACTCTGACATTTTCAGATCCGAAAAACTATTCAAAGTGGAGTCATCCAAATACTCGGAGGAGATTTTTTTGTATTCAAGATATTAATGTTTGAGTTACTTATATGAGTTGACTGTAGTTCGTGCATAGAACTCTTGTTTGCAACTGATCTCGGATGTGCCACGAAAATAGTAGTTGTCTTCAAAAGTTAGGACCCTGGTTAAAATGCCTTGCACGTGGTAATCGCATCACTTTATCGATAAATGTATAATACATATTTATTTTCTTCCAATTAGATTCGATTGTGGTGTTTGGTTTTTGTTCTATATCATTTTAACGCTCAGAAATAAAGTTATCCAATTTTTAAAGATGGTATGTAATTAGTACGCCAGAAGGTTTCGAAACATGTAATAATGTTCATTAATTATACAATTAGGTACTATAGTGTTTCATTTACATGCATTAACTAATAAGTTTTAGAACTTCACGTAAAAAATTGACAATTAAACAAATTGTCAACGAAATTATCAATACCTATTATGGCCTAATAACTATTATTTATAGATCAAAGTAGCTTTTGTTATACTCACAGTATTATTGTTCACAGCTTAGCTGTTATAAGTAAATTAACTCAATTATTTACTAATTAATAAAATTTATAAAATTTAAAATTACAAACATTAATTATAGATTCTTTACAAAACTTCAAGGGAGATATATTGTTATTATATTGGACCGATTGAGCTAATGAAATATAGTAGCATCGGGGATGTGCAACATCGAATGTTAAAACTTTGGATATGGGTGGTTTAACCTCTCTAATCCAGCGGTTCTCAAACTATGGTACACGTATCACTAGTGGTATGCCGAAGACTACATGACGGTACGTGAAAGGCTACAAAGTGGTAGAACGAAGAGTAAACAAATGAATATTTTTAATTGTGTTTGAACATACAAACAGATATAAGTGTTGAGCAACAATTTAATAATAGACAAGAGTGGTAAGCGAAAAAAAGTTTGAGAACAGCTCCTCTAATCTATCCACTGTTTGAGATAAAATTACCGTTATAGGAGGCTATGGTAAACTACAACTACATGTAATGTTTCTGTACTTTATAAAAAATACGATTCTGCTTGTTGAAAGTCCAAAGTGCACAAGGTTGACTGGTAAGCTTAAAAAAATAATGTTACTATTGATCAAAACACATTTTTGATTGGCAGATCGAGTATGTATGTATATGAATACAACACGAAAATGTAATTTTTCAAATGTATTCATTAACTTATGACAATATAATAATTTTTTAACAATTTTTAAACGCGAGATAGTATTGTATTACAAAATCATCGAGTCGAAAATCATTTGTATGAAAATAACTATATTATTCTTTAAACGGTCTAAATTTATTTTAACTGGATTTACATTCATTACTTTTCGTATAAAATTGTGTAGGTACTTTTTCTATACTTGATAGTATAACTAGAATTTATGGCTATAGATTATATTTCTTATCTTAAAGTCTTGTGGTATTTATTATCAATGTACAGAACACTGTCTAACTACGCTCCTTGAATTATCAAATGTACTTGGTTTTGCCCAGATTGGAATCCAATCTAATACAATGAAATCGTATTCACTAGATTCATTTATAATATATTGTGTACTTATATGTGTATGATACTTATACTGATACTGATATAATCACATAAATGACTCTGCGGGTTCAACATATTAATAATACTTAGATTATCCCCTTATCACACTTATTCTCATCCAATATTTATTATTTTGGTAGATATGCAACTCAAAATTTATAAAATGCTGTTTTCAACCAATTAACTGTTTCGGTTGTCATCAATACCTATATTTTATTTGCTTGTAGAAATCGTTGGTTAAAAATTCCAAATTCATTTTTATTTCACTACATCGGTGTTGCTGCTCGACTTAAAAATGTTCTCCATTACACCAACACCATCGTTGTCTGTCTAGCTAAACTTAAACTTAATTCTTTATACTTGTAGTTTTCACACACCCACGAGTTATTTTGGTCTCGTGTGTTGGCCTCAAACTATGTTTCCTTCGTTTGGTTGCTACTAAACCCCACCGGAATACTTTTTTAAGTCACCAACTTTTTATTTTCATTTTTCATTCCCTTTCATAATTCTATTTTTCTCATCTGACACTTCTCTCGATCTATCTTGTATTGTATTCCAATAATGTTCTCAGCCATTTGATATTTATTTTTTATATTCTTTTTATTATAATCACACACACACAAACACACACACACACACGCACGCACGTCGTTTCTATCGCTCCTAAGCTATTTTTCATTTACTGCATCAACTAAGATACAGAATATTTGTTTTTAGTCATGCCTCACTAATCTGCAATTTATGCTATATCTTCCCTTTATATAACCTTGTGTATTTATTTCTATATTTTCAATAAATTATTTTAAAGTTCTGCTTACTTCAATAATTTTGAAACAAATAATTTCACGATGTTATACAATTTTATATTATTATAAATATTAGTAAACTAAAGTTGTATGTAATAATTATATTTATAATTATCTAAATAATATAATTTAATAACTATTTTTACAATCGATTATTTACAAAAAGCATAAAATAGTATAAATATTATTAATTATTTTTAATTTATGTTTTGCAATGCACAAGGTATTAATATTACAATTATATAGTATTTTATGGTGTTTATTGTGTAAATCAATTATAACATCCAACTTATGTAATACCTATAATTTAAGTAACGTTTCATAATAAATTATTAAAAATTTTAAAATTTTAATTAATTTATTAATTGTTTCAAAATCTACCTTTTGATATTAAATGGCATGAATCATTGTAATTGTTAAGTATAATAGTTAATTATGATCAATTTTTAATAGACTAAACAAATGTAATTACATCCAAAACACCGTTTTTATAAATACTGCTAATTATAATATTTATAACTGTTTTGTTTTTATTGCAAGAGACATTATTTCAGTACCAGTAGGTCGATGCACTTAATATGAATTTATGGTAAATAACCGACACACTACACTTTAGTCAAGTGACTTAAAGAGTGTCAATTATTTTTGTATGGGGAGCAAAATGAATACATTTTATAATTTGTATCTATACCAGTACCACACTTCAATATACTTTAACGTTGTATAATATCATGCATATTTTGAATTATTATAAATCACTTAAAAACACGTAAGGATAACTTTGCTGATTGCCAATTTATAATAATAAACATGAGTAATTGGAATATTTATATTATATTAAATATATAACAGATACAAATTTGATAAACACAGTTTCAAATTATAATATAAATAACTGATTAAAAAATAAAAGTTATTAAAATCACTTACCGCTTTAAATGAGGCTATCAATAAATAAAAACCAAAACTAATTATGTTATAGTGTTGTTAAGATAATAATGTATTTTCTAAGGTAAAAAATATACATTTAATCTATATTTTTACTTGTATTTTCCCATCTTTTCGAAAAACCCGACGCATGTATCTAAATAATATATAATATTGTTTTTTTGTAACTAAAAAAAATACCATATTAAGCTAATTATTTTTCATCGATATATTAAGTACTATCCATAAAATATTATGTTGATTGTCTACGTTAACCACATTTTATCGCTTCATAACTGTTATTATTATTTTTGTACATCAGATACACGCTACAGTGGTACATCAATGTTATTAGTACATCCATATTATTATGGTACACACTCGTACAAAACGTATGCTTATAATATTATATTACCGTACGTGCAGGCAGAAGATACGGGAGAGGGTGCGTATTACTAATTCAAAAGGAAAATACTCAAATGCCCCAGTCGACACTCATAATAATATTATACCGTGTACAGCATATATTATAAACCAGTGCGGCGGACGTCCGGGTTATTATAATTATATTTTTTGTCGGGTAAATATCTACGTCAAGTGTTCGCTCGTCGCATTGTTATCACAGCGTAGAGATAACGGCACATGTATTTTTGGGAAATTACGAACACACACACACACACACACAAACATGAAATTAATTAGTCTCGGGGAGGCCCCTGCTGTATAGTGATTGCGTGTGCTCGTGTGAGCTGGACGGTGGTCCGTTTATTATTATGGTGCGGTGTGCGGGGCGAGGAGTGGCGGCGGCGGCGACGACGACGACAACGACGACGACGACGAAACGAAATCGATAATAACCCTTCAGACATACTGCGGTGTGGCGAAGACTACTCTCTCGGAAGACGACCCCGTTTACCCGAACTTCTCGCCAGTCACCACGTAGGTACCTATGCAATACACACACACACACACCACACACACACTCACATACACCCACCCACACCATTTGTCCAATCCTTTCGAGGACACTCGCCGCTACCATATGTACACGAAACGTTTTGTATTCAAAACGTGTCTAATATAATAATATTATACGTCGTATATGAAGGTACTCGCGACGTAGACAGCCAGTGTTGTAGACGAGCGGCGGTGTGGTTTTGTGGTTTTTCTCGTTTCAGACTCGCGCGTGTACTACCGTCATCGTATTTTCTTCTCTCTCTGGTGGTCGATTCAGACGGTAATAATAACAATAATAATAATAATAATAATAACAAGGAGTAGAAGAAAACTAGGACCGGAAATTCGTGTTCGCGTGTGTGAGTGGTTCGTCGGGTGCAGTCTTGCAATAATAAATGTAAATAAAACCAACGAACCGAAGAGCGTTGTGTGCGAGCCTGTAAAATTACTATTTCTCGCAAACTCGGATAAAGGTTAAAGGGTTTGTTAACGTTGTATAAGCGCGTGTTTGTCGTATTAATGGAAGGTTACTTTCAGGTTTATAATTTGCACGGAGAGGAGAATTATTGTGAGAGCAAGGTTTTCAAACGGTATTAGAATTTATGAGAAAGGCATTTTAGACATCGACGTTTCTTCCTCTATACACTGAGTGAATATAGTACCTGATTATACATATTTTGTGTACCAGGGCTGTTTACCTAGCCGACATTTCTACATAACCGCAAACGAAAATGACAGGTAACAGGTAATAGACGCTTGCAATTTGTTTCGCGTCAATCTGCCAATCTTACCATAATATTTTTTGGTGAATATTGTGTGGGTTTATTCGGGTCGCCTACAACAATCGATAGTTCTTGAACGAATGCACAATGTATACAAATAATGCGTGTGTATAATGTATATATATATATATGTGTGTGTGTGTAAATTATATACAAGAATGTAACCTTATCCATTTAAATTTAACGTCCTGGTACTGATCGTTATTCAATTTTGGTTTGTTATAAGATTTGCGCACGTTTCAAGAAGCCCATTTGTCTTCAACCACTGCAGGAATTTAACTATTAGAAGACAAATATGATATGTTATGTCATAATGACAAATATTTGTACAACAAAAATGCATAATAATATATGATGATATCTTTTTAAATTGAAAACTCAAATTGTATCGCTGAAAATTATGTTCTCCAACGTTGGGTTCGATGTGTTGAAATCTCACCGGAATCATTTGTAAAGTTTTGGGCGAAACTTAAATAGTTTAATTACTATGATATATACCTACTATTAACGCACCGCAATTCGTGCTGCCATTTAAAACGTAACTATAATTTATATTCGCGTACAAATCAAAGACGAATTAAGTTCGGCTGACCATTTAATTTCACACTTGGTGTTGGATTAGGTATTTGGATGGTTACTCGTTTATATGTGATGTTTAGATTGACGGAAATTTATGACATAACTCTTATACTACCCCAGCGAGTCTTAAAAATAAAAATAAAAATATTTTATATCATGGTAAACGAAAGATTGACAGGTCAATGAAATCTTTTTACAGAGCACTGCTGATGTTCACACCAAAGCGTCAAAAATACGTTTAAACTTTAAACTCGTCAACCAAGTTTACTCATGTAAAACGTGGCCGAGATAAAAGGTACTCACAAAATATAAATAATGACTATAAGCAATAGTTATTTCAATGATGTGTTATTACAACAACATTAACGTTTCAATTTCCGTATTTTTTATTTTTTTTTTCATTTAAAACGAATTTTCTAAAACTGAAATAAAAGAATAACTCTTATCTCAAAACGAATATTTATAATAGTTATTTTCGTACAGAGAGTACAATTTTTATTATATTTTAATTATTACATTGAACTATTTGGTTATCATAATATAAACTGCATGTAAATACCTTTTATTTACTTTCAAAGTGTAGAATTTAAGCATTTTTACTGCTCAAAAAATGTCATCGGAAAAAAAAGCACATCACAGTATAACCAATCGCCACTTGATTATTTACAAGAATCTTTTAATTTGAATATTGAACCAGCCATATATGGGTGCACAATAATTAACAATTAACTGAAATTATATACATTATACAAGTTCTCAAGAGCTGAAATTTCGCTACATATTTTAGTAGCTCCAGGTAAATATTTTAAAGGTAATAAATCCGAATATTCTGAAGAAAAAAAACATTGAAAAATGCAAAGACTCGCGTCACGACATACCTACTAAATTGTTCGTAAAACTTTTGGGGATTGTATCTTGGTATGCAGTATTTATATTATCTTTGGGTTTGGTTCTTTTCCCCTATATTCGTTCACGTAAAATAACTTAATAATATCACACACGTGCACACGTTTCGAAGTAACACAAGGTGCGTACTATTGAATGAATAAATGATAGCCACAGTCGTGACTGAATACTGCCCGCTGATGGAAAATCCATACACGATGCCCTGTAATATTACGATAATTTATGTAGTGGCGTACGATACATGAGAACACGCTGAAGTCGTTTACTTATAACTTACATATACCTACTTTGTAATGTTGATAATTCTAAACTCAAGAAAAAACCAATTTTTTCTGTATATTATAGTGAAAATATGATTACGACATTTGGGGAGCGTTGTTACGATATTGAGTGTTCTATAGAAAGCGTTTGATGACCTAACCGTAATCTAAGCACTTCCGGTTCCGGTACACCGGCTACTCAAATGCAGTCCGAACTGATCAAGCGACGTTTTTTTACCCAAAACGTGCCCCTGCAGTACCTTTGAAACTACGCATATATTGGTTATGGTTATAATAAGTTAATTTTATTCATCGAAAATTGGTTAGCTTAGTAAAACGATTGGGTATTTCTACTATCAGTATAATGTGGCTTAACTATAATAAGGTAGCTCCACATTTAATATTACATTTCAATTTGGGTGATAGAATCTATAAAGTTCAAAGTAGTGTATATAACAACTTCACAGTTCATAGAAAATAATATTCATCAAAATATAAATATCAAAAACTAAAAAATAAGTAATAACCTATATAAATGTAGTTAATATACATTGACTTTTACACAATATGTATACCCCTCTGGGTGTATTTATCACACTTTCTTGTATCTTTATAGGTGTGGAAATTGATTTATAATATTAATATCACTTTCAACGTCATTGGAAAATTGACCTTTGATAATATTGTTATCCACATACTTTAATATGCCAATCACTGTGGTATTTACATTATGTACAATATACATATAATAAAGGTATGTAGGTAGTGCTTATATTATAGGTTATGCACTGCAAAAATGATAATACCTATTATCGATTTTTTAATTCACTAATTTAGTATAACAGAGAATTCACGGATTCAAAAATTTAAAAACTGTGTGTGTAAACGAAATGCGCATTGCGTTTATTCGAATCTGCACATAAACGTTAGAACTATAATATAATTATTACGTGTTGACAAAGTTAACCGTTTATTATTATGACTCTGTGCTCCGTGGTGTGTAGTACAAAGTTGGTCGATGAATTTCAAACCAACTTGAAAGGCAGATGCAGGTTTTCATTAGCTCAAATGAATGTACCTCATATATTATTAATCGTGAACGTTTACACAATACGAATGTGACATTGGCAATTATTGGAAATTGTTAACAGGGCTCTTATACCATTTGAATTTAATAATCGAATACTGCAATCATAGACGGAAATAGAGTTTTAGATTTGGGGAGGGAGAACTGGAGGCCTTCTATACAATAATATTGAATAAGTTTAATAAAAAAATTAAGTATTATTTGAAGGAGCTTTTAACATTTTTTCAGGTACAGGGATTTAGCCTTTACCTATTCAGCATAATAATTCTAATAATATTTTATAAGTCATAAAACTTCTTAAAAATATCATTGAACTTAGGTACTGACCTATGTCTATAACCTATTTTCCTTATAACAGATAAATTTAAATAAAGAGATCTAAATAAATCTAATTATATAAAAGAGTGAATTAATAATAAATAAATTGTTAAACATTATTGTTGATTGTGTTACAATGTTGAGGTTTGGTGATATTTTGTTGTCTGTTAATCGTTTTAAATTTCTATAATTGAAATGTTTCGTATTCCGTATTCCCGTCATTCAGTTCGATTTTCAATCGTATTTTGATGTACATAACGTTTTTTAAGCCTCCGGTGTATGAAATTTTTAAACACAATATTATTGTAAACGCAAACAAGAGGCGTGAAAAGTATATCCTATGATGTAATTGCTCGTGAATGGATATAATATAATTGTATATTTCAACATAAAATAATTTCATAACAAACGAAGGAAAATTAAAAACGAATAAATAACTTATGTAAGGTGTTTCTAAACTTTTTTTAAAAAAATTAGTAATTATTTTTTCAAGCATTCTAAAATCGTAAAGTAGGTACCTACGTTTCTTTTTCGAAATGTAAGTTTAGATTGGTATTTTTATTATTATAGCTCTGCGCAGATCGATGAACTCGACCAAAGCACATTCAAACTTGAAAGTATATTATTGTAATGAATAAAAGTTTTTTATTTTACATGTTTTGAATTGCGTTATTGCTAAACTTATATATTATAGGTACCTATACCGGAAACTAAACTAGTAATACTATCTTGTTTGTGTGGACTTGCCGTAAAATAATTCTGTAGAGGATAAAGTTATCGTTAAAAAAATAAAAAAATAAATAAAAGAATTCAAAGAAATCCTATTATTGTGCGTATAATTGTATACGCGTATTACGGATAGCATTAAATAACATGTTTATACTTTTACAGAATAGTTTCTATACAACAATTTAGTTTGTATTGAGCATTGCAAACTATAATATTATTACTTATCTACTTGCTGGCTGGCTGCAGTTGCAATTATCGTAACGGATTTATGGTGACATTTCTGATACACAGTATAATACATTATATTGTGAAACATACAGCTGCATGAACTACAGTCTACAATGGTATATGTATATTAGTATGTAAAATTTTATATGAAATCATAAATACATAGTATGTGTTTTCGCATAATATACGGCTATAGATATAGTGTAAATTACGAGTAACTTCTAAAAAACAAATGTCAAAAACATTGTTGTGGTCTTTAAATTGATCGCTCAATGCGAAAAAACATTTAAAAAGGATTAGTCTGTCGAGCCCTTCGAGACTGAAAATAATAGATTTAACAGGATTACCAAAAGTAAAAATGTTATGAATTTTAAGCCACAACTCACATATTGTCGGTTGAACGAATCAATTTTTTTCAAAAATAAAAAAAATACATGATTTTTAATTGATCGATGGTTTGAGATTATGATTGAAGCGATGATTGTATTGATTTTACAAGAAATTCTACTGTTTATACATCTATAGATTAATTCATTGGTGTTTAACGACTACTCATTTACCACTTTTTCAGCAAGTTTGAGAAACGAAGTTAAGTTAATATAAAAAAACGTGAGATTAATCTTATAGTTATAAAAAAATGAATCACTGTTAGTTAAATGCAGTTTAACTATAGATTCTGAACTTATAGAGATGGTGGTATTGATTTTACAACAATAATTTGTTTTATTTTTTGTGTCTTTTTATTATAATTGCCACATATTATGTTGCTCTTATACGCATAAATTAAAATGTATTTAAAGTGCATATTGTCCAAGAATCACAAATATTTACAAATTATTTTGGATAGTTAAAAAAATGTAGACATATATTTATTTATGTACAGCTAAAGTTTGAAAATAATAAAAAGTTCATCGTTCTCTCTAAAACACAAAAATATATAAAATATTTATGCTCGTTTTTCTTTTTACACATTTGATGTTCAAATTGCGTTGACAAACTTGGTTATTCAAACGTATAATAACGATTTTAGTTATTTTGCTGTAGCCCAAAAATATTATTCATGGGAACTTGAAACTTTTACTTACCTATATTATATATTTTACTATACATAATGATATTTTAGAAATATTTAAACTAATATCAAGCTATTGCTTATTTTCACCGCGGACCTATATTCTCGCCGTTCTTCAGTAAGCCAGTAAAGACTCAAAAGTCTATAACAATAATATTATATGACATCAATATCTAGGTACTGTGACGCAGCATTGACACGGTCTGTTCTGATTAGTGGTCTTGGTAGTGAACGGAAGCGACACGATATTTATGTTTATTAAACGATTTACCAAGTCTCTCTGTTTAATGGTTATACTATATACATATATTGAAACAAGGGTTAAACACAGGCATACTATAATACTATAATATTATAATCACGAAAGATTAAAATCAATTATATATGTATATGTATAAGTTATACATGTCACAAAATGATGTGTCTTATCCAGAATAATAAGACACACCCGACCTGTAATTTGGAGGATCGAATGACGTGAAAAGAAAATCCAACACATGAATCGTCCGATATCTAACTGGCCCATGATGGCAGTCATGTGACACCTCCAGGATCTCCCCCCGTCATAGGTAGACGCGCAGGATACTGAATCAGTATCGGCTGTCGTGGACTGACAGTCGTAGAGAAAAATATTATATATATATATATATATTGGTCGGCGGTAGACGTTCGATAACAAACGACTACAATCCAGGACCGTATCAACTATTGTAATATAATATAATAAATGCAATTTTTCGGAAAATGACCTAGATATTTGTGAAAGGTGAAGGCTGACGCTCTTGTTTTTCGTATGCAATGATTTATCGTTGAATTAAAATTCAACTCGTCCATAATTATAGTGACCTACTCAATGACGAGGTACACTCGATGCTCAGTGTACATCCAAACTGTTTTCTACTAGCCCGCTTCTTTTCTTTTACTAGCCCTTTGAATCTCTACTTCGAATTAAAATAATGAAAACACTTAATCATTATTTTCGTTTTTAAAAGCAATACTTTGTATTCTACATCATTAACCAAAAAAATAACATCTATTATAATATGTGGAAATTATTTTAACGTTTTATTTATTCAGAATTTGAATGTCTACATTTAATAATTCGGAATATTAATATTGTATTGTTTGGGAACACAATAAAACGTAATTAATAATACTATTTCGTATCTTGTACTGTTGCAGAAATTTTAAACTAATTATTTCGTTTATACATAAATTAATTTGAAAATAGAACGATAACGATGGGTACGAGAAACCAGCTAGTTGTAAAAAAAGGGTAGTTTTGATACAAAATTAAATTAAGGGTTAAAATGACCAATACGCACGCTGAACTGACGTCATTGCAGTATTGAAAGTATATCTTAGGGATTATAGACAAAATTGATGGCACAGTCGTAGCCGTGGACTTTATGAATAGCTGACATTTATTTTTTTTTTTCGTAGATTTATGTTATGATCCAAGTAATCCCCGTCCATAATAGTGGATTAGTCGAAATTGAATTAACACTCAGTCCGAAATCCTTTTTACGTTTGTTATAGTACATCATTTAATATAAAATATATTATCAAAAGGTAATTTCATAATAAATATAGCTAAAATATTTGTAATTGCTTGTGTAATGTAATTTTTAATTAATATTTTTATCTCTTTTTATTTCGTCATTAGAGAAGTGGAATGATACAATATAGAGATCAATTTGAATTTTGAAAATATACAATCAAAAATGTATTTGTTTATATTATAAGCTTTCGTTCTAAATTGGAAGGTATACCTATCTAGATAATAGCAATACATGCCAGTCAATAAAAAACAATGAAAATAACATTATTATAATCCCTGTGTTTCCTGTACGTATGATACGGTTACTTTGCTGTTTCATACCAATTTCCTGCTACAAAAAAATATATATATATATATAACTTGCCAGACTTTTTGTCTACTCAACGACCTATATAAGGGTCGTAATGCGTTAACCTTTATACGCGTTCTTCCATAGTTATGATAAAAAATATACAAAATAAAACACCAGAATCTCAGCTTTATAATAGTATCGTATAGCAACTCCTGCAATGTCATAATATCATTTGAATACGCTTCGCGTATGAACGGTTTTAGCGAAATCGCACCGACACCGTTCACGAATAATAATATATTATTACACTTTGGTGACGTATTTTGCAAACTATATGTATATAATATAATATTAGACGTAGCAATATTATATACATGCATAGGTGGTATTAATAACATCAACTCTCACGCATGACGTTTTCTAGTGCCGAGAATATTGATCTATACATAATATATATATATATAACACTATATTTTATTAAAACGACATTCTCTGTACGTAGACTGCGCACGGAACATTATTCGGACCTTTAGTTTAATCCATTTTGCACGTGTCATCGTCGTTTTTTGCGCCTGCAGAAATAAATTATTTTTCAGTCCGTACGAGCGCAGTGTGACGTAATTTTAGATTTTACACCCCCTTACAAACATTTTATTTAAAATTGTATAAATTATTGTGTTACCAAATAACAATAATATGTAAAATATTGTATTATATCCACTAATGTACAAGTTATGCTTATTTACAGACAATCTTAGATTGCACTATTAATCATTTCGCTGCGCGTGTAAGTCATTCCAACGGACCAACAACATTTCAACGTTGATAAATGACCTAGATTCAACTAACTCCTGAAGTTGTAATATACAGAAATATTAAAATTGTATATTATTATATTATGCAGTGGGACGTTTGGATTACTATTCTTACAAGTGTGCAGTTTAAGCGAGAACGTTTAGAACTATAATATAATAATATGTGTCAGTGTCGTGAAACGCAAATGGGATGGTTTGATCTGTGTCACGTCACTGTCGGTCATTTTAATACAGAAAATATGATATTGTACCTATATCTCTATGACCGGATATTTTAAACGAAAAAAAAAAATGAAATCATAAAACACGAACGGTACGAATATCAGATTAAAACTAAAATGATTTCTATAGTAAATACGAACGTAGATGTAAAACTATTTTGGTTATTATTTGTTAGTTTGTTTTATATTGGCACAACCTGGGATATTTAACATAATAATATGTAGTTTAACTTGAGTATCCCGATCTGACTGGTTTCGAAATGTTAAAAATGAATAAAACATGTTATTTTGGGTATCTATTATTGTCACCACTATAAACGGTTATAATAAAAATAATAAAAAAGAAAAATGCCAGTGTTTTTTGTGCAAATGCGAGTGTGGCATGGTGTTTGGCCTCAGTCATTATAATGTGTCCTGCTGTCAACTATCGTTAGAGTCGATACTTCCAGGATGGGTGACCACCCGGGTTTTTAGTGAAAAATTCAAATTCTCGCCCTATATCGGACCCCCCCCCCCAAAAAAAAAAAAAACAGAAAATCTGTTCACATTTAATTTAATTTGCTTTTATTAATTTATTTTTATTGATATATTATGTAAGTACGTACATATCGTAGTCGTGCATGCCGTGTTGGTGTATACATATATTGTAGACATGTCTCATTCGTATTTAATATAAGGTTTGTAAATGTTTTAATAATACACTTATTTTGGTTTTATAATAGTTGTTTAATGATTAAAATATAATGTAAGAATTAAAAGATTTTGGGAAATTAGAATTATTAATTGTGAGCTAGACCCATAATATCGGGTAACTATGATAATTTATCCGAACTAATTAGGTACACGAACATATTCGGTATGAGAAAGTTGAAAGATAATTGAAAACCCATAAAAACATAGATTGGTACATTAAACGATACTAATATACCTATTACCCAAGTAGAATTATAAACATGGCTAATTTTTTCAAAAACAATAATAGTACAGTTTTATATAGATAAGATTAGATAACTACTATTTTGAAATAAAAAAACAAATTGTAAATTGGTACTTAAGTAACCTAAGAATTATTTTTAATTATTTAATTAAATGTTAAAACATAACATATAATTATTGGAAAGTAATATGAATCATTCTCTTTTCGTAATGCCACCTGGATAATGTAAAATATAAAATATTGTACCTGGTATACAAAACACCTATGCATTATTCTACCTAATTTCTAACCTATCTGCGTTACACGATGCATTATTACTACCAGAAAAAGACTGATTTTAATACTTTGGATAAAAACGTTGATTTTATCGTCATAGTCTTTGAAAGGGGAAACTTTGGTTGGGTATTTAACCAGGTGTTTTTTTTTTAAATATATATAACTACTGTGGTAGAATATAGTCGTTTTGGCGTTTGTAGGCTAAAAGAATCTTGAATGAAAAATGACCTGCACACCGAACGTTTAACTTTATCCAGAAAACGGTTTGGTCATTAGCCGTTTTGTCTACATCATTTACTCGAAGCCATTCGAGCTTTTGATTAATTTTCAAGTAGGTTCTGGTGGCTTTAAAAGGATCCCCGTCACCCATTTTGTCGTCGTCGTCGTCATCGTCATCGTTGCCACCGCCACCGCCACCATCGCAACCGCTAACGTTCACCTACACCGCAGAAGGTTTCGTCCCGTTGACGTGATTTACGAACATAATAAGAGAAATCAATACGAACCGACAAATGTGTATGCGTTATTGCCTGCGTATTGTCGACAATTGACGATGGTGGTCGACAATCATCTGCCATCATGCATTGGTGAACACGATTGTAGCGTATAATATATGATTGTTATTATGCACCAGGACAGAGACGGAACTACAGATCTATGTAATATAATATTTTCTGTTACATCAACGAACCCGTAGTGTCATTGAACTTACGACTGTGTATGTGTTTGGAGACTTCGGCGATTTTTTTGATTTTCTCAATCACCTCATATCAATTCAATTTTGATCACATAATTTTCCAAGGTTTCAGAGTGAAAAATATGTACTATATTATTTATAAAAAAAAATATAATAGGTAATAATTATTATAATAACTGAAATATGTAACTAAAAATGTTTATAATAGCTTTAAAAATCTTTATTTAAAATGGATTTACTTAAAAGAGAACATTCGTCGGTATTTTAAAAATAACAATTAAATTTAAAAAATTTTCAAATATGCATTTAACCAAAAAATTGATGAAACACTGAAATATCTATGGTATAAATATACATAAATTTAATAATAAATAACTAAAAATATAGTAACTTGTTATTCTTAATTAGGAACTTGATAAACTTATGAAATTTGTCAATAAATGCAATAATTTGTTCCGAATCATATATTAATTTCAATTATCATCTAAACTATCATAATCCTAAATAAAAATTTTAAAAACACATAGGTAATACCTCAGTTCTCCTAACTATAGAGCACTCGCCACTGCAGTGTATCATATAACATATTATCACGTTGTTAAAATAAATCAAAAATAGTTATAGAGACTGGGTTTAACAAATTAAAACATTTGAAATTTCATAACGTCAAAATCATTTCCAAAATGATTTTACACAAATACGAGTGCCTAAATTAATTTTTTAAACATAAAAAAAAAATACAAACTAAAATTGTATGTTAAAAATAATTGAACATGATGTTTTTATGAAATGAAAAAAAGAAGTTCTATGATTATCGACTCACTAATAATTATACTAATATGCAGTGTTTACATAAGACATTATTGATTGTAGAATATTTTATAATAATGAGTCGACATTTTATCATTGTATAATACACTTGAGTGAATTCCTACGGTTTACGGACGAATTCAACCATTCCGGATGAGTCAATTCTCTAAGTTTATTTTTTAGTTTACTATTTTTTTATTTTTCACAAATGTTTTAAAATATACAAAAACAAAACTTATGTCGTATTTTCAATCTAAAACAAATTAAAATAATATTAATATATTCTTTGAATTTTACAATCTTAACTGACAAAAATTAACCTAAATTGTGATCATCCCTGTGCGTCAAATTTACTTATACAATTAATTAGTTTATTTGCTATTTATCTTTGTAATGTGTATGTTAATAAGATTAGCTGGTTTTTGTAATCGTTACAATAATTTATAAAACTACATCAATAATGGTTTAAGATTAGAGAAATTATATTCTAAGCTTAAAATGTGCAACATTGTGGTTTGGGGCTTGGGCTTCTAAACTAATATATTGATTAGTTTAAGAAAATTATGGCTGGCAGCCTAATAGTCACAGTTACAAATTGTATTGAAAGTTATCCTCGATATTTCTATAATATATCTATTAGCCGGCGTGGTATATAGGCAATTTCGGTACATTGACGTATAAATTACTTTCAAACGGTATTCCACGGTATTTTTGGAAGGATAATGGCAACTATATATTTTCGTTGTGACAAATTAAGTCACGTCAACTTTTCCCATGGACACACGCAACTACTGTTTAATACTGAATGACGTTAAATTCGTGGATTTCAAATAGTGAGACAATAGAGAGGCAGTTTTTATATTTAATGGTTTGAAATAAAAATAAATTACTTAATAAGGCGCCAATCCAATTTCTATTATGTTGGCTTTATCAGTTATTTAACATAAAAAAAACGAATTGAAATATTTTATCGAATGATTATTCTTTATGTATTAGGGCAAAGGTGATGAATATGTCACATAAACAAAGAAAATACTACTAGAGTCGTTACTGGAATTTAATTTATGTTGGGTAACAATGAGATGAGACAGATTTCTAAAAACTATCTTCAAATTTTACTGATTAAGTCGAATTGTAACTCAATGTTTCCATAGCGATTGTCAATAACATGTGCCATGTAATTAAGTTTTCATTGTCTTTTCATAAAATAAGACCTATTTTAAATAGGTCCTTCGGTTTATTTATAATTTTGGATATCGATTGCGGAAGCTCAACACCAATTTATTGAAGTCGATTATTTTATATTTTAGTTGAAATAATGTGGTATCTCAAAAATACCTTCGGAATTATAACCCTTCAAGTTGGTATCATTTCATTCAGTTCAGTGTTTATAGTAAGAAAGTAGTTTCTAATACATTTTACAACGACTTCAATCATGGAATTGAAAAATATTTTTCAGACTTTTGCAGTATGTATTTTACTAGTTAACGCATTGTCTCTAGATATAGAAGAACCAAGTATGAAACATTTATTTATTTCCGATAAAACAAAAATAAAACTATTTATTGACATTTCTTTAAAGCTATTTTAAAATACACTTATCTAGATAGTTCAGTTGAATATTCTTATAAATAATACTATTTAGTATACATTTTATGATATCGCTTCAGTGATGAGTAAATTTTGTCTGAGACTGTCTCCAAATACTATTACATATCCGCTTCAATAATACAATATTTTAATGAACGCTGTTATTATTATTTTTTGTTTATAGTGGCATGGATAATCATGTTTATGTTTATTTTTACTATGATCATTATATGGTCGATTGCTTTCCGTGGAGCTTTCAAAGTAAACTAAAAATGATTTAAAAAATGTTTTCATCCGTTTAATGATGGAAAAAAATCTGTTTAGGAACTACAACATTTAATTTCTATGGCTACGGTATGTTGGGCAGTTTATTTTGTACTATGGAATGTATTAGTTATTTGGTCATTTATTCAACAAAACAAGTAAGAAGTCTTTGAGTTTGCATTAAATTTAAAACGATAAAATACAGGTTACAATATTATATTGAAAGGAACATTTGTATCGGAGCTAGATGTCCAAATGCGTTATGGCTAATAAACAATTCATGGTATGAATTTAAACATAGCGCCAATGGAAAAAATAAAACAAATAATTTTAAAGGATTAGCAAAAGTTAAACCGTTAATCGAACAATTGGGAGGTTATAATGAAATAGTTAGTACATTCAATGAGACACGCATGACACCAGAAAATCAAAGAAATTTAATTTTATCCGTAATATTAATAATTGTTTATACAAGTATGTATTTTATTTTAATTTAATTATCATTTATTTTTCGTATAGTATAGTTTTAAATACAAAAACAATTTATTATTTTATCCACTTCACAGTTATATTACTATATTCATGGGCAATATTATTCAGTTATCGAAAAGAAATTCAGAGCAAGATAAATTCAGAAACACAATGAATAAAAGTTTTTTTAAAACTGCTTTTTAATATTGCAATATATTTCATCAATTTAATAAATAAATATATTATTTACTGTATTGTTGTATATGTAGATGATGAATGTTGTTTTAGTATTTGTCTGTTAAATTATAAACACGTTCAAAAGTAAAATTTAGAAGAGTTTTTATTGTTTTACTTTAAGGACGTTTTTGAAATGTAGGTAATTTTTAAAAAAAATGTCAAATTTTAGTTAATAGGTATTACTGATGAGTGTAGGGTGACTGACGGTCACCCTAATGTTAACCGTAATTTAAATTATATAACTCGTCTGTAATTAGATTTTGAATGCACTTTGTCATTGAGTAGATTAGTGTAATAACTAATAGATGTGGTAAATTTGATTTCAATAATAAATTGTTATGTTTTTCAGAATATAAAAATGGTACCATTATGAAATATATATATAATTATTCTATCTGCTCCATTTGACAAGATACAAATGAGGTGCATAATTTAGTTTGTTACTCAGTGTGTATTATTTATAAAAAAACACTCTTTGGATTTTTACTTTTATATTCGTAATAAACTAATAAATTATTTTTAATTAAATTTTCAAAAAAAAACACCGTTTTCCAAACGTGTACACGTTGTTTCGATACTTGTATTTTGGAACTCTACAGGACAAACAATCTAAGTAAAAGGTCGTAAGTTGTAGTAGTTCCAGGCTTGATACCTAAACCTAGCCATAAAACAGGGATATTCTTGATTTTATTCGTCAAGGGGATGTACCTGGTCTTAAATGATTCAGTTCATAGATATTCCATTTTTAAACTCCGTTACTATACACAAGTTATTGGAGAACTACGATCCACAGGTTTTTAAATTCAGCTAAGAGAGTTTTGAACAAATTGTTCTGCATTTACGTTATGACGTTCGAATTCAAACCAATTGGACATAACATTTTGAGTGGATAATTTAATTTAAAACCAAGGCAAATACAGATTGGAAAATTGTTCACAAATCCATTTATCATAAAAGGTTTTCGTGGCGTCTCTAGTATTACAAAATGTATTTTACTAGAAGAGAATATTATTCACTTCAGAGTGAAAATTGAATATTTTTGACAAATCTTATACATTAAATTAATATTACAGGTTCAGCGTAAATGATATAAAACATTTTATTTTGTACATACTTACATATTTTTAAAAAAAAATAAAATGAGTAAATTTTGCTCATGTTGCAGAGAGTTGCACTGTGAGTGTAATATTTTGTAATATTTTGTATTTTGACCACAAGTTAGATTAGTTTTTAAATATAAACAGATTATTTAGAAAAATTACCTTATTATATTCTTATAACAGTCTTAAAATTATTTTATTTATTTTTAAAAAAGTCACGTTTTTAAGAATACATAATACAGGTATATTAAGAATATTAACTGAAAAATGAACATTTTCAGTGGGGCCCATTATCTTCTTTCAGAATAAATTACAATTAAAATTAAATAAATATTATATTTAAAAAAAAAAAGATTTGATTCAATTTCAGAAACAATAATTATTAAATAGATAATACATTTACAAGGTCCAATCTCTAAGCAGTAATTAATTCATATTTTGAATACGTTGCTAAATTGTATTAAATATTAATTGTATTTATTTTATGTAAAAGAACGTGTAATCGAATAATGTCATAATTGACTGCAGTCATATTTTGTCACAAAGTATATCTGCATCTGTTTAACAATTGTTTAAATAATAATCATAGAAAAAAATAATAAAATAATAATAAATAACTGCGTAATACTAATAATGAGAAATTAAATACTTTGATTTAAAATGTACATATTTTTTTTATTATAGTATTTGTTGGTTTTGGACTTTGGTGTATATTTAAGTAACTATTATAATCATTAAAACAATAAAGTATTTTATCATAGGCCTAATAATAATTTATAGACATTCTATTTTATTCTGGTATAAAATTGTGTAATCTATTCCGTAATCAGCCATTTAACGGCTCAACGGCTATCGATATATTTCGAACGTATAATAATATCTATAATAAGATAACGCTCAGGACCGGTGCTATTGTCTTCACCATTGTTTAATTTCCCAGACGACACAGTAAGAATACAAATTGATCAGTGTTATCCAACTGACATCATACCGAATGGTTGACATTAAGAGGGTCACGGAGCCTTTCTCACAAGTAATCGAAGTAAAAATCTATTCGCTATTTTTGGTAGTTGGTACTTATCTAATACCTATTAATAACATTGCACTGTAGTCTGTAATACAATAGAATACATCACTACTATTATAGTATCGTATAATATGCAAAAACGTTACTGTAAAGAAAAAGTTTATCATATTTTCGCATGGAGATTAGTTTAATTAAAACCACCGCCGAACATTTGATAAAAAAATTGTCACCACGTCGAAAGTTGTTAATAGTTATTTGTTTTAATTTCACATTGTTTTTAGTCCGTCGGCTGTAATCATAAATATAACTCATCCGGTTATTGTATTTTCATAAAAGCATTACAACTTTATCCATTAACGCGTTATTAGCTTGGTTGGTATCCACCGAAATACCTGTCGTTTGACGTCAATGCTCTATGGCCATTTAATGATCGAAGTTTCGTGCATTCAGTCAATACATTTAATAACGATTATTATTACCTATATAATATCAAATAGGTCTAAAAACCGTGACGACGTGTCACTTAAGCCAGCCGCCTGTGGTGAGATGTGGTTTTTATCGGGTTGGTCGTTATAATCACGTTATCATTCACTAACCATGATCTCTCTAGAATGTCTAAAGTTGGGCTGAATTTTTGTACACGACACGACAAACGGCCAGCCTTTCGCATGATGATATTATTAAACCTGCGGTTAAGACGTTATCACCATAGGATAAATGAATCTGCAGAATAACACCGAATCATACAAGAAGCATCATAGGGAAATCTTATAAACGAATTCGCCATTTTTTTTGGAGGAATGACCATTGGGCATAAATATAACAATGTTATCTTCCTCCAAAAAATGGCTGCCAATTAATGCTACCATTTATTAAAGTTCCAGAGTTTGTTACCACTCAGTTCAAGCTCAGTGTACACAATATACGTAAATTAACGACTTATCCATTGATTTGCAGGTTAGGACCACAGCAAACGGTACTGCCAGCACCTGAGTCACAGTCGGCTGACGTGCGTTGACGTGTCCGCCGCACTGAAGGCGTTTGCAACCACCGGAAGTTGAGAGTCCCGGTGTCCGGTGCAGAGGAAGAGCCTGCGGACGACCCGAGAAACGGAACGGGAGCGGGAGCGGACGAGCGGGCGCGGGCGGCGTCGGTGACAATATACGACGGCGGTGACGACGCGCTCACGCCGGCCCGTCCGCGCCCAACGGTCGTGATCGCGACTTTGCCCCGTGATCTGTGCCACGACGAGATGATCGCGCCCGGCTGCGGCGGTGGTACAAACAATGGTTGGCGGTGGTGATACCGCCGTGCCGGGGCGCCGGTCATCATGCGTTCCGAGCGGTCGGAGCGGCCATCGCCACTGTTGCAGCAGCTACCGCGGTCCTGCCACAGAATCCGCACCGGGATACCGCTACCGTGGTCGTCGTCGTCGTCGTTGTTGTTGTTGTTTCTAAGGGGTGGTCGTCATCTTGGCAGCCACCACCACCGCCACCAGCACCAGCGCCGAGCCCGGCTGACCTTCGCCGTCGACGCCGCAGCCGCTTGGTGTTACCACCATGCGGCTGGTGCAGAGCATCGCGGGCCGACGCGAGTCCGCGGACGCGCAACCCGCCACGTCCACTAGCAGCACGCGCCTGCTGCACCACGGCCAGTCGGCCGACCTCGAGCAGATCAGCATCGTGTCTTCGAACGCCACTCCGTCGCAAGTCACGTACGGCACTGGTTTGGTCACGGCCAATGGACCCAGGATAGTACCAGGTAAACCATTTCGAATTATGTAATTTTGATTAGCATAGGATCTCGTATCTTCTAAACTTGACGTTAAAGGTTTTGAATACAGTTATATTTGAATTAGCGTGAGTTATTACCGGCAGACTGAATATTTCTATTAATTTCTGATGTTACCTTAATGATAAATAAAATTATATTTTTGTTATTATACAACAATTATAAATTCCTTTAAATCATGTAACAAACATAGATCAAATAATATGTGCAATACTCAGGCTGTTCTCATGAAATGCATATTGAAGTATTTTGTTGGTTTTAAAAATTATTATCTAAATGATGTGTTATTTTATCGTGGTCCAGTTGTGTTATCTTGTTCTTGCAAGTTATTTTAGAGGACGAAACGGGGAAATATGTATAGCATAAGCTTAAGATTGAATATTTAAAAAATCAATACAACAATAACAGACGTATACGATGTTAAAGCCCGTAACTAAAATATTAATATCCTTCAGTGCTTCAATAATTTCTAGTCAACATTAATATGCCAACGATTAAATTAACTCAAAATATTTTGTATTCGCACTTTAAAACTTATACTACTATAACTTTAAAAGATGACATAGCTTTCATAAACTACATAAACTTTGCGATTGGAAATTGCAATTAATACTTTAAGCCTTTTTATAAAATAACCATATTCAAGTAGCTCACACAGCTTCTTTGTTTTATAATACAAGAATTTAACATCCACAATATTCACTACAGCCAAAGAAAGGAAAATAATTCATCCAAACTTTTTACTTCACAATATGTATAATGTATTAATGAATTTTTGAATAATATTTCTTCTTAATTTAATTATTAACGTATAAAGTATCTTAATTACCGTAATAACTAATTACACCTCAACTTAATTTAGATGTATTTCCATTCAAATGTTCACTACATCTGTTCAATTAAAATAATATAAAAATTAAAAATAACCAATCATAAGAATAACTGAAATGTGAACCGTTTATTTTAAATTTTCTAAGCTTGAAAATAATAAAAGTATAAAAATAATACAAAAAAATTGCTAGAAAATTTAAAGCAATTATAAAATGTTAAAAAAAGGTCACAAAGAAAAAATGATTTAATCAATAAATTTAATTTTTGAACAAATGTTTTTAACAAGGAAGAAATTAAATTCTTATTAAAACCTTTTTAAGCTTTTATTTATTTGTTTTTTTTACGCATTTATTTAATATTAAAATTATATAAGATCAGTTAGATGAACTCAATTAATGATTATAATTCAAAATATTATATTATGAATATGATTCATTATTCTTATCAATGTATTACAACATAAATATGGTATTAAAATAAGTATATTTATATTATACAGTATAGGTACACATAACAATATTATTATTGGTAGGGTAATATAAAATATTTACTTTAAATAATATGCAGGCATCCGTTTTATATAATAGATACAATTAATGCGTTAAAATAGAAATATATACATATACTTATATTATACTTGGTATTATGAACTATAATTTATATTTCATTATATTTCATTATTATTTATATTAAGCCGTTTACCAATTATATGGAAAATATTTATAAATAGTATTTACTATACATATAAACATATGACATTATATTACATAAATTTTTGTAATGTAAACTCTTCATCAGGTAAATAGGTATATGTACGCCTTATATGATTATATTATAATAGCGGTACATCTAAAATACTAAGGAATATCTGTTGTATTATTAATTATTAATATCATCATGTTAAAATTGCCAAAAATTACCGATTCTGTAAATTTCTGTAGATGTAGATAGCCTACAAAGACTAGGAAAGTCTTATTATAATTAAATAATAAAAAAAAGGCATATAGGTTTAATCAGATTATAAAATGATTTTTTTGGTTAAGAAAAATTTCTCCACTTTACTACCATTGTATTTTATTGTACTTAATTGATAATATTATACACAGTAATATAACAACTGAAAATGCCACCACTATCGTCCTTGTCGTTGTTCTCAATTTTTTATAACATTATTGTTTTCGGAATGTAAAATGAAATTGCAAAGCTCAATGCTATTTTATAACATCATAAGAAGATCTTAAGCAACATACAATTCTTTAATTCTTACTTTACATTATATTATAGGAGAGCTGTTTTTTCTCTTATCGAACTCGACTCCTTAAAACCGCTACTCCGAATACTGTGTATATTCATATCATACATTTCTTTGTTTACCTAATTATATTAACCTCCGTTGGTTAATTAACTTAGTTAAATATTTTGAACAATAAAATACGTTTTGAATCAATGTAAAAAAAGGATTTACTCTGACTGACAATATAAATATATTTATTTATTTTATTATTGTGTTCTTTAATTTATTTTATAATATATCAGATAATACAAAAATATTATGACCAAAAGTCAAAATTAAATTATTAATTTTCAAAGATAAGCTATTGTTCGTCTTATACTACGTCATTTAAACGTATTTTCTTAAAATCAATGGCTCATAAGATAATGAAAATACGAGAATAATTATTAAATGTTTGTAGAACGCTTATGAAATCTCCTAAATTAGATTTTAACAAACCCATACAATGCACATGCATTTTTTAATTAAGTGTCTTTTTACTGTTGCCAAATTTTCATTAGCTATTATAAAAATAAACTGTGAATTCATGTTTAAATAATTTCTATGAAAAAAAAATATATAATTATTTTCATAGTTAAATAACATAATTATCTGCAATTATAAACACGTTTATTTTTTTAAGATTTTGTACATATCAAAAACTATCCGATTTAACTTTCCAAATAAATTCAGTGCTTCAGGTAGGTGCTCTTCAAAAATGCAATACTGAATTTAATTCAAAAACGTAAGTTAATATTTAGTAGAAAAAATGTTACAGTCATTAGAATGTAAAATTGTATATTCAAAGGGTGGTTCGTGTGTGCTCACTGCCATTTTTTCAATAATCTATTTATCCGATTCTGGTTATTGGAAGTTTTTAGTATGTATTCCTACTTAGTAAATTATAAATACCATATTTTCAATGATTTAGATTTCCATATCATTTAAGAAATTACATGTAATCTTGTCAGGCTGTAACGATATAAACTTCTTTTTTTTTTTTAAATAATCAAACGTGGAAAATGGGAAAGTGTACTTTTTAGAAATGAAATTCTCCGTCGGCGTAAATCTGGTATTAATTACGACACTTTGGTACCTATGATTTTATCAAATAAAAACATTTACCTAGTCATGTTTCACATAATATTGTGGTTAAATAAAGTTTACCTACATTGCTTGTTTTTGTATCAAATAGATTGAATAATGAAAAAAAAACCATTGGGCTCTTGTAGGCTTTTAAAATGGATTGAAAATTGTTTTTTTTACTTATTTGCCGTTGATATTTTAAGCCGATTGCCGGACGTACATAGAGCAGATTTAGTAAAACCATATACTCGTATTGTATTATAGAGTCTTTGTCTCGCAGTGACTGATATAGAGTATAAACTATATTGAAATAATCGGCTATTTGTATAGTTCCTAAAGAAATGAAATAACAATATAGCTACACAGCTAAATATAACTCCAGAATTCTTTTATTGTTGTTTATCGTATTTTCGAGTTTAATTTGAGAATTTTATCCAAGCTTACTATGTAACAACGAAAAAATGTCATCAGATACTGTTCATCTTCGATCTCTTTAGCAAAACAATACATTTTTTGGGGTTAAAACACTCTTTTAGTACCCATATTTATAATTCAACATCATATTAAAAAAAAATCAATAAAGTTGCTTTACGTTTTTACTGTGTTATGCTTCATCGCTGCAATAACTGTATAACTTTGAGTACCACTATGATACGGTGAGCAATGTACCGATTATTACAGATAAATACTAAGCGGGTGAATCGGTACCAGAAGATTTCGATGTTAGAGTACATTTAAAGTGTATCTGCCTGTTGAAATAATATTTTGTTAATATTAACTGATAACCTGGACACCTAGTTACCACATGTGGAATAAACGATGAAACGAGACACAATTATATTATTATAAATGTTGTTAAGTAATCAAAAATAGTTATAACCTTATAGGTAGTAAGTACATATAATATGCTGGGACTCCGTGATAATATAATATAATGAATTTAAGATGATACACGCGCTCTGGAGATACTAGATAATATTTGTATAATTTATACACATTATAACAATAACATATAAATAAACCACATTAGCTTAGTAAATAAATATCAGTAGCATGCATAAATTTCATAGAATTATTTTAACAAAATATTTTACTATTCAAGAATCAAACATGTTTACTTTATTTTCAAATTAATATTGGCAAATTGCTAAAGCGGCAACACAATCCCTATTTTGAGCAAAAATATTTTACTGGCCATAAGTAGTTATGGGTTATGTAACTTTGGTAGAGATTTTTGAGAGATTTGAAATATTCAACCAGAATAAATGCTAAAATGCGTATAGTTTAGCATAACAGATTAATTTCGATTCATTTGAATGAAAACACGAAAAATTGTTAACTTAAATTATCTTTTATTTTATTTTTTAATCCTATTTGTGCATTTTATGATTGAAACACGGAAAATACATATTATAATAAAAGTATAGTAACAATTCACCTGTAGAGGTGAGTCATTAATAATATTGAAAACATTTTAAATCCATTTAAATGTTCAGTGAGAGAGTTCGATAGTATTATAATAGTATAGCCATTTAGGTAATTTTTAAGGTTGGTTTCTTTTTTGAATAAATAATAAATAATACATAATCACAACTATCCTTACTTATTTTGAAATAGTACCAAATAAAACTACAGTGCAAAACCACACAAAAGTGGAATTCTAGTAACGTATTCCGATTTAATACATAATATAATAATTAATAAATAATATATAACTGTATCATTATTGGACCGAAATATCAGGGGAGACAAACCTCTCCAGTATCAATATAATTACTAACAAATAACTGTATCTTTCAAGTCTATGTACCTATGTAATAATACAACTACAACATAAAACAGCACCTAAGTGATCGAAGTGAGATGAGTGCCAGACAATTCGATATATAATAAACCGTATACACATCTATACATAATATTATATCATGACATATTTTGTTAACCTTACACAAAAGATACGTTGAGTTACTAGAAACCGCTCAAGACGACCTACTTTAGAGTACAACAAACTGTTTTCCACTGTATTTATCTTCATAACTGTTTGCAGTAACATTGTAACAATAAAAAATATCCAAGGTGGTTGAATAGTTGTTTTTAAGCCGGTAAATGCGGTTTTTTTTTAAAGGTTCCTTCTCAATACGCACAAAAGCATGAAATTATTATGAACCATGCTTTTCGTTATTTCTGTTTAACAAACAACAACATTACATTATTATACTTCTACTTTTGAATAATGAATCCATTAGCTACAGCGTAAAATATTGATCTGTAGAATTTGTGTTACAAAATGTTTAATGTAGTCATGTAAGTGTATAGGTATATTATAGAGTTATTCAAACATGAATTTAGGTAGTTAGGTATGTAAAAACAAAAATGTTATTGTATTTAAGTCGTATTTTTGTTAATTACATTGTATTGTTAGTAAATAAAATTAGAAAATTATTAAATATAGTCAATAATTAATATAACTGTGAATTCACCATTTATACCATACCTGTATTACATATTTTTCGATGGTTCATATTATATAATAATAAAATGTGTGTTTCAAACATATTTACAAAAACAATTTATTGAATACTGATATTTTGGCAAATTTCTACCTAGGTATATAAGATGCAAGCTATTATATTACATAAAATATGCAGAAATAGTGATTGAGAAAAAAAGATAAGTATGTGGTTTTAAATAAAATATAATAATTTAGGCCCGATCGATTTTATTAAAAAATAATTATATTTGTAGTAACGGTATTGGCCAATTCAGATTATATTTAATCACCAAGTTTAATAAAATGTCACTAATTAGTTTTAAGTCTCGATATTCAAGTATTTAAAATTGTATTTCATACTTGTCAAAAACAATTTACGATGTCAATATGTTTAAGTCATAAAATAAGTTTGAAATGTTATAGTTAGGGTTAAGATGTTTATGAATTCTACGCATTTGTCTTTTAGTTTTGCACATTTAAGACTAAATTATAAATACATCTAGTATGACTTAAAATCAGTTACCTATCTATATTTTATTTTATTTGTATATTATTTCATTTTTAGCTATAAATATTTTTTTGTTTTTAACGACCTTCTTTATATTGACATATTGTACTTCATTCATATTGTAAATTATTTAAATTGAAGTACTGAGGTCATTTTTCTAACATTTTAGATTTCAGGTAACACAAAAACAAATTACAAATTTTTGTATAGCTTTTATATTTATTAACTTCCTAACCCTAATTCTAACATTTTCGGGATACCTGTCAGATGAATCTGATCCCTCTCTCCCAATGCGTATTATTTATAATTTAAACATAGAAATGAAGAGTTCTTGATTACTAGATAAAAAAACCTCGAGTTTCAGTCATTTACGAAGCAGTAACGTATCTACTCGAGAAAGACACAGTTTCAAAAATTAGGTATTATAAAAACACAGTATTTTTCCAGTACTTTTAAATTAATTTATGGAAATTTTGGCGTATACCATATTATTTTATTAAGTTAAATCTGTCCATATTTTAAATTTGAATTTGTTTAACTTTTAATTTTATATGACAATAAGACAAAAAGTCAGTGAATTATCTGGTTAAATGGTAGTGACAAAAGTCCATGTAATATAGATAAGTCTTAAATCACAGCTCTGCCTTGGAGAAACTTGTTATTTTTTCTTTGTCCCTGTGCTTGTGATTTATGATGTCTTGGATTATATTTAAATTATAATTATTTAAAAGTTAATAATATGATGTAACAATAGCCCAATATATGGATATATATTATGACTATTGCCTATTTGAAAAATAGTGCAAGTAATTTCACTAGATAGATTGCCTTAAAAACAAATTAGCCTAATCATATTATTATGTTTACTTAAAATTTCGAAAAACTGTTCTTAAATGTAGTGAGTACAAACTATTGAACAAAAGTAATTTCAATTTAGTTTAGGTAATTATATTAAACAAAAAATCGTTAAATAATCAACTTTCATCTGACTGGCCCAGAAGAATAAAATTATAAGCGCTAAATAACATGACAAAAAATGATTGTCCAAACTGAGCAAATATGTACTTTTTTATTTTACCAAAGCTTGTAATTTTCATAAAAGAACAAAATAAGCTCAACGAAATGAGATGATGTATATATAATTTAAAACGTCAAGTTTTCTCGGTACAATAATTTAAATGCATATAATTTGTATAGTGCTACAAATAAAAATAATATTATATGTATTACAATTGTATATACATTTTAAAAGTTATTTTATTTAAATTGTTTGGCATTTACTACAAAAATAAAATACAATGCACTTCGAAAATTATTCGATCGATGTAATATAAAAACATGATATTCGAATAATAATGCAATTTAGAATTGACGTAGGTAATCGTATTATATTCAGTTTTGTTTTTATAAAATTTCATTTTAATGTTTAACTATTAATAACAATATACTTTTTCAATCGAGTAAATGGTTCGGATCACACGATACATTATATCTACGTGTTTCTACTGTATGTACGTAATTTTTTGAACTAGCTCATTATTTTTCGATTAGTCTAATAGTTTACGTATATTCGTGACACCCTAGAATATTGTGTCCGTATATTGTTGTAAAAGTCGAGGAACCGTAAAATAACACTAATATATTACGTAAAATAGGTAAGTAATTAATTAGTAATTAAAGTTCATCTATTTTAGAAAATACATATTGTACAATAAGTATATGTTTATTTTTTAAATTAAAAATGATAACAACAGTTTGTGCTATATATAGGACAATAAGCAAACCAGACACACCACTTAATAATTGTTACAGCTAAGATAATATCTAGACAATAGATATGAAAATCTATTCATTTATAAAAACCTTTTCATTGTGTTACAATTTTAAGTGTAACTTGAGAATATCATGATAACGTATTCAATAAAATCGATAGATTTGTATATTTCACAAAGAGAGGGAAAGATGAATTTAAAACTATAGGATGAGCTTGAAGTTTATTAATATGAGATATTTTGAGTTCATGATTTTTAATCAATTTAATGACGTTTTTGGTTTTAAATAACTTCGAAGTGAAATATTAAAAACATACTTAGTGAGTACAAGTGTATAAGGATAAAAATATTGACTGAAAGACTTGGATATTTCATATTTGCAAAGCTTAGCTGTAACCTAAATTTTGACTACATAAGTACAAAAGGGTCTTAGAAATTACTTGAATATACTATTTTATTTCTTTAGAGAATTCTTTTTAGAATATTGTTTTTATAAATTTACTATTTTACTAAATTTTTTGTTTGGCTTTTATAATATGCGAACCTCAAGTTAGTCTTTTATCGAAAATCATTCATAGCTATTTAACTTTATAAGCTAGGTACCGGGATTGGGTGAATTCTAGAAATAAAATGTTTTTTTTTTTTGTAGTGTGAACGTTACTGCGAATGGTCTGTCCGCATTTATTTTTATTCGCCATTTGGAACGTATCTTTTAAGAAAAATAAACTCAACATTGATACGTATTGTATGTGAAGTCAGAATATTAAGTATATGTTGTAACTTTCACAAAACTAATGACAAATATAAATCATATTTTACCCTTGTTGTTTGGAATTATACGTACCTAAATAGCCAGTCGACTTCATCTAAATTATATTTATTAAATGAATTCATGAATCTACTAGAGCAAATTTATAATCCAAGTAGTCGTACAAATTTTTTTTTCCCCATTCATTAGATCACATTTTATAACTTTGGTGTGCAATTTATAATTCACCAAATTATTTTAAATTTTGAAGTTTCACGTATAGAAATTGTTAGTTTTGTCGTGAACAAATTAATAATATATTGTTCCCTGCCTTTTCTTACTTTTAATTATGTTAACTAAAAATAAATAAAACAATAAAGGTGGCTTCATTGTTTTCAGTGTAATAACTATAACAAAAGCGACCAATCAGAAAGCTACTTTTATTTCATTACGTAATTATATAGGTTTGCGCATAGCGCATACGTCGGTTGATCTATCCAACTCAATAATGGTATGTCTTTACAACCATCATTGGAGCTATACAATTCATTTAATACTTGGCCGTAAATCGTGTCGTTCAGAAATTGTCTTCAAGTCATTCGCGTTTGAACGATAGTCAATAGTCCACGATTTCTGAAGCATTCACACAACATTTGTGGAATTCCTTATAGTCGGTATTCACAATGGAATACACCAACGTCTTAGTTATGTGGGGGTAAAGCCAATATTAATATACTTATTAACAAATAACAATTGGATTATATATTGTGCATACGATTTATATTATCGCCTAAAAACATTAATTTTGTCCACAAAAATTACATTATCATCGTTATATATTGATACCTATCTATTATTATATGGGTATTTAACACCGATGATTTATTATAAATAATTATTATATGAATTACAACAATATAGGTGTAAATTTATTTAATTTACAAAAATTATTAGCATATTATTTTAAACCAATAATCCCATAATTTAGTTTATAATAAATCAAAATAAATTGAAAACAATATTCTAGAACCTGAACTACTTTTTTCTATTGCCATATATTATATTATTTTAAAAGTATTAACTAGGTATTAATATTATTAAGTTATTCGTAAATTAACAATTATAGTACAAGGAAGATATAATTATATATCTTATATATAATATGTAATGCCTAGCCTAACCTAACTAAGTCTTAACCCAGTGAAGATGTTTTACTCAAAATTATTTCGTATAATCAATATTATTAAAATAAGTTATAAGATTAGAATAAAAAAAATTTATTATCACTGTATTGTACTTACATTGAAGCTTTTCGTGATTGTGTAGTATTTCATAATTATTGAGATATTAAATTCATACCTAGGGGCTAGGGTAATAATGCAATTAATCGTAATTAATAGGCCGTACCTTAGGTATATTAACCAATACATGTTGATAAACTTAATTTATCTATCACGTTAATAAATTATTACGTTACATTGGTAAGCTTGAAAACATTAATCTAAAGCCTTAAATCTCATTTTCTCGTGTATTATTGATAGTTTTATATAACCTGGTAAAATGTTATAATATTACAAGTACTTAATGTTTTAATTGACTAAAAATAATATAAGAAAATATTTTTGTTATCTTATCCGTAAATCCAGACAATGCATTCAAATTCGTTCAACTGCATCCACATATTTGGCAAAAATTATCCATTTAGGGACTCCACTATATTTTCATTACACAAGTAGGACCAGGGTTGGCGACGGTAATTTTGTGTTCTATTTTGGCAACCATCCAGTTAATAATAATCAATAGTTCTTTGAACAAAAAACTAAAGTTTCAAATAGAAGGTATCTTATAATCAAGTAAATTGTCAAAACTATTATAAAAATTAAAATGTTATATCATTTTTATATTTTAATACATCAAATTAACTGATCTTTGGGCTAAAATAGATTAAATCGAATGATATCTATTTGTATTATAACATTTAAAATACTACCATAATATTATAACTCCGATAAACGTTCAAAAACTATATAGGTACGCTTATGTATATATAATATGTTTTTTTTCGTACATAAATATAAATTGACTAGTACCTATCTACGATGTTTTTATATGAACTGTAAATTCATATTATCTTTAATTAGGTAGTCATTTTTACTTGTGTTAATGATTGAACAAAAATATTTTACTTAATATATAGTTTTACACTCTAAGTATTTGTTTTCATAAACTTAACGTCAATCAGAAATAAAAACTGAAAATAGTAATTAATTATTTGTTGTTTTATCGTGATTCGATATATATAAAAAAAAAACAATAATTGTCAATATGGTCAATATCACGTATTTATTGTACGAATATAATACTTATAGTAAAATGCCCAGCGTTCTAGACAAAATAAAGTCAAGTGAAAGAGTACGTACATTTAAATTAAACGCTTTATTGTTATTTATAACGATTTTTATTTTACTCGTTTTTTGTTAAATAAAAGAGTATATTAGTTTATTTTAGTGAGAGGTATTTTTTAAGTTTACACGGTAAATTTAATGCTTATAGGTACCTTTCGTTACTCCAAATCAGATGTGGAGTGGCTCCAAAATACTTACAGGGCAAAGCGATATTTACAAGCCACTTTTCAATGACCTTCACCAATTATTACTAACATCGACGTAATTTTGTTTGGAAAATGTTTTTAAATGTTTTTGTCCAATCAACTTATAGGGGCACCGATAATCGTGTCATAACATATCTTATCACATTATTATTTTCGGTTTCACTGTGCACTAGTATAATTAGTAATTACTATACCAATTTATTATTTTAGGCTGTACCTAACATTTTTTTTTTTTAGTATAATTTGTTCTTAACACCTATATTTTCTAACTTCTTATCTAAAAGTAATTAATTGCATTTGATTTTAGCTTTGAAAAATCTACCAATTTAACGGTGTGTAACGAACCCTTGAATAATATTAAAATAATAATATCTACATGATATTTTTTAAGAACATCAGGAATGGTGTGTTATATGACGGCGAGACTGTGGAATCCGCTGACACAGGGATTTTTATTGTAACACGGAGCGTCGTCATCCAACACACTATAAGGAGCCCAGTTAGTCTTTATATTAAGTTTGAACCGATACAGTGTCATTAGTCATAATAATAATAAAATATAATTTTTTATTAAATTATTTTGCGTGCGTTATTTTAATTGTTGTGTTAAATCATAACATGTGTTTAATGTTTCAAACGAATAACAAATACCATTTTAGCATATTTTGTGAACTTTCAATCAATATATATTAAAACTTGTCTTATACTTAGCTTCTTAAGAAACCGTTTGTTACACAAACGTTTAACAAATACTAATTACTAAAATAATTACAATAACAATTTACTTAAAAGATTACTTTTAGCACCCAGCTCATAATTATTATATCATTATAGGTATCTAGTTCCATCAAAATTGATTTTGCTATAGACATTAACATAATTTCTTAGTTATTGAGTTTTTCAATAAATTTTCAGATATTTAAGTGTAGAAAACATTGCACTATTATTTCTTGATCATACTAATTTAGATTCAAAACATATTGAAGCCAAAAATTTAATTCACCACAAAAGGACACTTTTTATATGAGCAATCCAAGCCACCGAGCAATATCTGGGTTGCCCGGTTGTCCACACCGTCCCTGCTCCAAACAATAAGCTCTTGAAACGGTGACACTGTGTACTTATTTAATATATCATCAAATTGCAAGCTAATATATTTGTATAATGCATTTATTCAAATTTTGTTTTTTTGAAATTTAAGGGTTAAAACAATATTTTCAAATTCCCGAGATTTTTGTACATACAAGTGTCTTGTGATGGATACTCACTATAATTTACTTCAACTGTAAACTATTTAATAAATATTTTTTTAAGCTGATAATGTAACATAGTAAAAATTTGAACTAATAGTAGTTTTTTTTGTTACTTAACGTGGTGTACCTACTAAAGGTAATAGTTACAGTATTTTAATGTACCTATATTTAAAAATTCTAAAATGCATTACTAATTTGAAAAATAAGGGAGGAGGGAGGGGGGCAAGGATTGATTACTCAGTTTATAATCTTAAATACCTATTGAATAAAGTCATGTAAAGTATGTAAATGTATATGCAAGGATATTTTTTGAAGTATGTGATGTACTTTTATAGTCAATTTTAAATCATTTTTAAGCCTATATCATTTTTTGCAATTATGTTGCTTGACTTTAAATTCAGTTTCAGAATATTTTTCGGAGTTGTTTGATGTACAAAATTTCTATTTTAAATGAGCTGTTAATTATAATTATAAGTATTTAAAGTTTAAATGAGCTGAGTGGAGTGGCATTGGGTATCCCACTAAATGTGGGTCTACTTTCCACTCAACAAAAGGTATTTACAATAGGTACACGTACACCTGGTGCTTATTACCTAATAAACTACACTTCCAAAATTCGATGTTTATATCTACTCCAAAAATATTCATCTTTGGAATATGAAACTAAAATGTATGCTGTCATTCAAACAAACAAAAACGTATACAATTATATGGATACAATTTTTTATAATACCATTTTTTTAATGGTCTCAAAATATGTAAAAATAATAATTCTAAGTAATGTAAATAATTTTAAAAATCTTGAACAACTCAAGTTAAAAATCCAGCATGTGTATGATAAATAATTTTAAACCATTTTAATAAACCACGATGTTTAGAACATATTACTACATAATTCAATTGGTATCGTACGAACTACCCACCGAGATATTTTACACGTGAGTTATGTACTAATGTGTCACTCGTTTATAAACTAACTCACATAATAGCTAGCATTAAAGCTAGCTCACCTTCCTAGCCTAAATCTTTTAAGTGAGGAAAGGTCACAAACACAGTCTTATTTATTGGTTTGTCGGTCACCACAAAAAAGCTGAAAATTTCATTTTTACCAATATTATAGTTTTAAATATCGTTGCCCATACAATTTAGTGTATATCACGAGCACTCAAACTCATCGCACATCCACGTGAATGACATATCGTTATTCACAGAGCTCTTGTGAAACCGTCAGTGGCAGAAACGCTTCTCGATTGATCGACAATGGTTGGGACTTTGGAGTACTTATCAGTCGACGGTTTATTGTGTTGGTGTCACCTTCAAACCCCTCAAACCGGGTGGTACATTAGAGTCTAATGATTAGACGATGACAGAACTTGCTCAACATAAATAGCAACACGACTGTTGGTCGTTTTACTCCTGTAGGCCGACGACCGTTGATCATCGCTTTATACAGTAACCAGTTCTACGCAAATACAACATGTCAAGACACAAACCTGTATGGCACCATATAGGCCTTCGTTAAAAATATCTGTGAATTTTGGGCTCTGCGAAGAAAGTTTTTAAGACCTAAGTTGGGCGTTTAAATGCACGATGAATGTATTTTTTTATTATCGAAAATCAGCCCTGGCTGATGATCCGATTGCTATAAGCAGGGGACATAGTGTTATCCGGTTTCTGATCACAGCTGTGCAGTGGATGTACCTATCTAAATTCTCCCTTTAAGTAGTGTATGATTGACAAGTGAACAAGACACATTTGCTGTTGTTTTTTGTTTTTAGTTGTATTAATGAACAAATTTCACGCCCAAGGTCTCTGTTTTGTGACCTTTGTTCTCATTTTTAAACAATTTTAGAAAATATTTTGGTCCCCTTGCTTTTGTTTAGTACACTTCTCCGTGGTTATATTAATTGCTCAAGACGATACTCGACGTTTCTACTGAAAAAGAAGAAAAAGTTGTATTCTAGAAGTTAAGAATAGGTACATGTATATGACGATGTTCACCGTAATTGTTTTTTTACTCCCATTTTTAATTGTAAATGTTTTTTTTTTAATTGAAAAAGAACTTTTCTGGGAAATTGTACGCATAAATTGTATCTTGTTGTAAGCTATGAATGGCGTATCAGATAGGCGCGTCAACGGTGGAAGGGTGTGTGAAATTAAATAACTGTATCAAAACTACTAGTCATCTGTAAAATGGGTTTGCAATGGGGTTAAGTTATATCAAAGATTAAAATCGTCCGAAAAACACTAGAGACATTTACGACAGCCACGGTGGATGGTAGAGAAGTCGTAGAGAAAAAGAGTTACTCGAAAATCGTTTCCCGAAGACTTTATTTTATCCGTCACCGATGTATCACCACGACTACATTGCTGCAGTTATATATACATCTGCAGTACGTTATATACAATTTAATATGATAAAATAAATTCAGAGGCGCCATATTAATGTATGACATGGCTGCCAAACTATTACAACATATCGCGGGCCACAGAAATTCTGGGACATCATTTCAATGTTTGCATGGGATACAAAATAAATCCACTAAAATCCAACCATAAATAGCCTTCCTCGTGAACTTCTTTTTCTATTCAATTAGAACATTAGTTGTCGACCCTCCACTTGTTTGCAAGTATGTAGACAAATTGAAAATGCCCACAAAAAACTATTCAAATATATTACAAATTGAAAATAACCTATTCCAATGCTCAATACATTATGCAATATTTACTATTTATTTTATTGCATGAACTACTTTAAATTTGGCTTCATTAGTGCCTGCTATTTATCACACATACAACGCAGATGTCGTAGTTTTCATTTATTTTTTTATTTCATTTAAAAGTGTTATTTCATTTAATACTATTACGACCTACACAACATTTTAATCAATGCGATTTAGAATAGACACGTCATACGTTATTATTTTCTCGTTGTCGTATTTTAGTTTTGGTCGTACAGTCTGCATGGCCACAAAACACGTCATTATCATTATTATTATTATTGTTATTATTATTATTGTTATTATTATTATTATTATTATATAATTATAACACGTCTTTGATCTGGTTATGTAGGCGAGAGAGGCGTGTTCCTTGGCGACAAGACTCGTAAAACACAACAGATTATAATTATTACACAAGACGTGTGCAGTTAGTCCGGCAATAGTTTATTGGAAGACGGGGGGAAAAAAATTTATTTTGGGGAGAAAAGAACGTCTGGTGCTGTTATTACGTGGTGAATACAGTGCGTGTGTGTGTGTGTGTGTGAGAGAGAGAGAGTGTGTGTGTGTGTGTGTGTGTGTGTGCGTGCGTGTGTGTCAGTGTGTTTGTGTGACACTATAGTATAGACTGAGTGGTGAGGTGTGTATGTGTATGTGTAAGCCGAAAGATAGGGCACGTTAACCCCGGCGGCGTGGGCGCGTATTGATCCGCGGGGTATTCGACCCGCTGCCTCCACCGCCTCCAACGCCATCGTGGCAAAGGTCGACAAACAGGCTCACGATAGCGTCGTCGACAACGTCGACGGCCGTACGTAAATAGTCTCGTGGTCTGACCTACCGAGGACGTATTATTATAGTATTACTGTAGTGGGTCCTTATGTAGTCCGCAAAGAAGCTGCAGGCGGGTGGGGACGTCTTGTGTGTCCTTAATATTTTTAAAACGAAAATCGTGCACACACGCACGTGGACCGATCCGCAAAGTCGGGTGTTGGTCGCGCGGTGATATCCGTAATGGGAAGGACGAGAAGTTCCGCGCGAAGACAACACGAAGCGATTGTGACAGTTCTTCTGCAGGCTGCAATTCGGTAAACGTACGTACTCATTTATCGTTTTTAGGCAGGTACTCGGGGCCGATATTAATCTGACTATTATGTAGAACCGTAAACGTTAGGTCGTCTTCGCGTGCAGTGAAATCTGGCAACGATGTGTGATACTATTATAATTATTATACCATCACGGGCGACCGAAACTTTAGCGCATAGTTCGACTATCCTACTATCCTGGATGGCGTCTCGTCATCTGTAATAATATAATACAGTGTTTGTGTGTGTGTCTATTTTATCTGCAAACCATTGGGATCTACGGAGTCTTGTATACGTTTGTCTTTTTTTCGTATATTTTTGTATTTATACACCTGCCGACACACGGCGAAGTGAATTTGTTGTTAGTCATTCGCGACACCGTTGTCGATACATTAGATACTATACATGATCATTATAAAGTATAACACATAATAGACACACGTATCCAAAAGCTCTTTAGATTAAAATCCTATCCCCCCCCCCCCCCCCGAGATATTATATGAATAATATATTAAGTGTATGCGTTGTATAAATTATTATTTGTTTCCGCCTTTCCGGAATAAACGTTTCCGGGAAATGACGAGTGACTCAATAGTGCTACAATACACCAACTCGGCTTTTCATCATTTTTTTTTTCATCCCCTATCGCTTTTCAAAATACCCATCCGTCGACAATGTACAATGTGTAGCTACGTTTTTAATATTGCATGATCAATAAAACTTATCGATAGGTACTTCAAAATCGAAACTCGTTTACGAGGATTCTTGGTATTCATGTTATTGCAGTTAAATTTAAAAAGGAAAGATTATTTTATTCTCAACTCACATTTTGTATTGAATACTGTACTTTAAATGCGCGTCTTATATACAATTTGTTTATGAACCTTGTAAATGCCACTTTACAAACGCATAGCTATATCAAACATGTTTATATAACCATTAGTATAGGTACCTACCTACTACACACACTTACTATAAGCACGTATTATCTACCACACTATAGAAATGTTAGGTACTACAAAATTGTTTTATTTCAAATCTGTTTGAAACATTAATATTAAAAAATATTACAATAATAGAACATTGCATAATTGTCTAGCTTCGTGCAATATAGTATACCCAGAAACGGTATTGCAAAACTGCAAAACACTTGAGTAAAAGTATTCAAATACTCAAATACGTATTTTAAATACTTTCAAAAAAAGTACTTGAACAAAATAATTTAAATACTTTCTCAAAGTATATACATTTAAAATTAAATATGTATACTATAACAATGTTATATATAATGTTAACTATGCCACATTTTGATTCTGTCTCGGACATAATATGGTAGCTATATGCGAGGACATGATGTATGTACATTATACAATGTACGTCACGTTGTCATATAATAATAAATATGCGCAATGACTGTGAGGACTATGTGCAATAATATACGAGGACATAAAAAAAATTCAGCACATTTGTTAATATTTTATTGAAAATGATTTATTTACAATTATAATTGTTAAAAAAATAAAATGACACATGACATATTTATTTTGTAGACTTTTGTGTGTGATAATAATTACGATATTTAAAACACGTTTGACTCTGAAATAGAATATTATTTCATAATGAGGACAAAAATGTACGTAAAAACCAACCCGATCATTACGGAGTTTTAAAGGAAAGAATGTATTTTAATATTTACCTTAAGTATTGTCCGAAAAGAAGACCTATTGAATATTTCAACGAGCAGTGTTGGTGTATTCCGATTATTATCATCGGCATCGTCTTTGTCTCATACATAAAACGTTTCATAATCAGTGTAACGTCGTAAATATAAATATTTACAGTGCCTTTGCTGTTGTTTTTGTGTGGCTACTGGCTATTTTATACAACGGAACATCGTCAAATTAAAAAAAAAACTGTATGATACGTTTCTTGTCGGTAAAGAATTTATTTATTCTAGACCGAAACCAATTAAATAATATTATAAATTTAATTCACAATTACAGTATAAAATACTTTTACTATATTTTATTAATTTAACTGGGGAAATAAAATTTAACTAGAGCGTAATGCGAGTTTAATTTGTGGAATCACAATATTTCTGAATACGCAAAAAATAACAGCTTCCTACTTTGTAAAAAAAATGTAGCGTATGCATATGGCCAGTTTGTACAACTGCACTGAAACATGCTCTGGAAAATAATACACAATAGCTACGTAATTAATTAACAATATTATATTAAATTATGTGTCTTATTATGTACTTATTATTACTTGTTTTGGATTTTTGAAGAAACTCGTAACGACCGAAACCTAAGTCTATAGTATCTATTACGGGCATGAAATTCTAGAATTTATTACAATAATAATCTTATGGATTTCTATCATAAGTTAGACTATACAAAACTGCAAATATACACACAATTCAGCCAATAGTTGAATGAAATATAATAATATTATGTATATCGTTAAATGCAGCTGTAGGTAAACTATAGTTAATAAGTTTTTACCAAATAGATCACAAAGTAGTAGTCAAAAATCATCGTAAATTAACAAATGATTGTTAAATTGATTTTTTTTTTTGGTTCAACTCTCATTTATTGAAACAACATGCGTGTTATGAAATCAGAATAGCTCAATATTTTAATAGATATGCTATCCTTAATTCTCGATTGACTAGCATAAATGTTATCACTTTAAACTGTAAAGATCAATCAAGGCATCATTTTTGAAATAAATTCCTTTATAATGCTTAATGCTTAATTTTAAATTTTTATATTTTAATAATATTTTGGCCGCGTAAAACGTTTATACCAGATATATGTTATTTGTTCAGTTTAATTAAAATACAATCTGGTCTATTCCTGAGCGAAAATAATGATTCGAAATTTGCGAGATGTATTAATTATGTTCTATAACTGATATAATTATGCACCTAATTGCTTTTAAACTAATTCATGTATTTTGGAATAATATTACAATAATTTCCAATATACATTAATCATATTATTACCTATTAATGAACGAATTAAATTTCACTTTATTTTTTAAGAGTTTGGTCACAATAAAAGTTAAAACGTGACATCGTGACATCGAGTTATAATAAAGCAATGGATTTGTCTATTCTGCAGTTATGGGAAAGACAATACTAAATCAGTAGATGTCCAATAAAACTCATTACTATAATGATATAAAAATATTCTTCTATGAGAACAATTTTCGAGTATACGAGTAAAAACCTTTCAAAAAATTGTGGACGATTTTAAGCTACCTAGTAGATAAGGGTTGCAGTAATTGTATTAGAACATATAATTATTGTAAAATAATATGGCGGTGTATAGTATTATAATCTCAAGGTACAAACAATTGTAATTAAAATATTTAACTTCATACGACTTAACAATCTCTTCTCCTGAACAGTATACAAAATTCATCAAACATAATTTTTCCATGCTCGACTTCTAATGCTAAGCATGTATGGTATTGTATACCTCTGCTTGTCCTAACATATTGTTCATCGCCAAACAAACCAGTAAATGGCTTTTTTTTAATACATTTACATATGAATGTAACAACATAATACGTATAATTGTATTTTCCGAGAAAAATTCATACTTTTACATACATTGAATTTGTAAAATTAATTAAATGTTGAGAGTTTTAAATTAGTATATTTATTCCTCGAATTATACTCGTATGTCGAGAAATGGTTTACCGGAGGCAAAATAATATTTTCTATTTTGAATTGTTTGAATATACATCATTGGCTAAAGCCGTATTATTTGAATATTGAATACTATAGGCCATAGAGGAACAAAACTAATAAATAATAATGTCAGTATTTTTTTAACCATTTTTTCTGTTACTTCTTTTTTCTTTTGTTTACTTGATAGGTAAAGTAAAAAAATATTTTCTGGGGTCCTTAGATGATAATAATTGGATTTTATTTCAGATAAAATATTCATTTTTTTTTTAGTTTTTCAGTCTGATAGACATTTTGTATAAATTGATCATTGATTATTTTTATTTTGATGACTCAAAAGCGTCTTCGGAATCTAATTTTCTTACATTATCAAACTTTCGATTAATATGTTGAATGGCTAGTAATAATAATAATGGTGAACATGGATAGAGGTAAATTGATTAAAACTGTGCCACAATAACTAAATCTATTGTGTGTATTGTGCGATTCTCATTCTGGTCACAAAATATCTCAATTGTAGTAGTCTGGAAAACAATTATTCGTACCATTTAACTGGGTTTTCAGAATTTTATTTTTCTATTCATTGTATTAATTTACTGTTACAGTATTCCGCAACATAAACTTTAATACACATAAATTATAAAATTTGCAACTATCATTATAGTTGATCATATTATTCTGAGATATATATCCAACAGATTTATTAAAACTACATGCCTATAGCATAGCTGGTTTTGAGACTTCGTATAAGTCTAAGTACTTAAAAAAACAGTGGTGAAAGTTTTCCGTCAATAAAATAAAATTATTATAAAATTATAATAATTGATATTATGTTTAAATAACAATTTTATATTTTTATCCGTTACAGCATGGTACTAATTTTTACCAATAAATATATTATATAGATTATAGGCACATCGGTATTTAGGTTGATTTCAAATGATTTCCCGCGCATTAATTAGCAAACTAATTTAATATTTCGTTACGGTGACAATAATTATATTATTAAATGTCAGCTAACCGTGTGTAGATGCGTCCTGGTACGACTGCTGAATTATATCAACCGACGGCAAATTTAGGGATTTAAAATGAGACTACAATGGAGAGACAGTTTTAGTTATAATATTATAGTTCATTTTTCACAATGAGTCCATTATCCAGTCATAAATTGTAGTTGTAATATTATTATTTATTACTAACGCCATTTGTACGTTTAATGAATCGTCATAATATAAATAAATAACTGAATAAAACAGTCATCATCATCAGACAGAAAAGAACTCTTATTTTTTTATTTATTTTTTTTTTTAGTGTATATTATTAAAAAAAAACATTAACATAATATTTATGAAGGTTATAGATATTACTATAGTTTTCTTGAGTATTATGAAATGGAGTCCCTGAAAAAGAAGCGTTAACCTATTTCAAATGTGAGTCAGTTGATTTTTCGTTGTTCCTTACATATAGCCTTATTACTCTTATGTAGTTATAGTGATTTTCGAGTTATGAACGCCAATTCGTTTATTTCTAGTAAATTTAACTTTATTGATGTTTAATTTTTTTTTTTTTTTTTACTTTGCTCTTTACCAAAGTTATTGAAGTGGACGATCTAATATGAAAAAAAAAAAACAAATACAATATTATAGGCATATTTTTTAATAATTTATAATATTATTATTATTATTATTTATAAGTCATAAACTCATAAATAATATTTTTACATTATTGACATATTATGAACACAATGACATGACAATTATTTTATTTATGAGTGTACGAGCTGCATAGTTATAATATATTGGTTGAAAATTTGGTGCATACAAAAATCATACCTACCCAGTTCATAAAATTTTATTTGACCTTTTTTAACGAAACTGTTGCAATATGCATAGAAGTGAACCGCTTTCATAAGAATTAATAACAAAACCCAAAATAAATAGACATATTTTTAATAGTGTATTATTGTGGTAGGTTATTTGTCAGTTTTTAAGCTGTGACCCGAATAATGAGAAACGTAAAAATATAATATTGTTGCAAATAAGAGTATAAAGTATAATATGAGTATATTATTAGTGCACAATAATTAAAACACTGTAGTATGCACGGAAAAATAAATTACAGATTCAACAAAAAAAAATTGTTTATCATAAGGTGTGTATGCATAGTTGGAACGCCCCAGAGTGATGAGCTGTTTACGTGGAGAACATGCTTTATGCAACATTTCGGGTCACTCGCTGCTGTATATTACAGTGATTCGGATAAGACAAAAGGGCGTTTTTTATTACTCTTTTGATTTATTATATTTAATTAGATCTGAGTAAAATCGTTTGATTGATACATCACGCATATGATACAAAAATAAATAAAAGTTAAATTGGCTTTTTAAAAGTTAGGTGACCTTATCAATAAAAAGTAGGCGATGACCGACAGAAAAAAACATACCTCATTGTAAAATCGATATCATACATTCATCGATCAGAAATCAAAAATATATGTATTATACAGAATTAATTATGATATTAATTTTATAACAAGGCAAGAAATATATATATATATATATAACTATGTATTTTTTAGTACCTAAGTCAGTAGATGAGATTATAAGCTAATCGTATGTTCAACTAAAAACTAATATTTGATTACTTAAATTATGCTTTCAACTATACATAAACTGTAATATTGATCATTTTTGCTTTCTAAGATTATTTTATTGACAGTAAAATATCGGGATACTAATATTATTATTGAGATTTTATAAAATGACATCATCTGCCGTATTGGAAGTAAAATTTTTATTTCTAAATCCTGATTATGTTCAAAATGTGTTATAAATAACAAACTTTAGGGGGACGCACCTAACCTGTACAAAGTTCATGGTATCAGACTAACAATTAAAATAAAAACACATCCTAACTGGATATCAACGGTTTCAGGGCATCAGATATTCAGAACTGACTAACATTGACATCATTTGTGAAAATCAAGACTCATCTCTCGTACCGTACCCTAACCAAAACAATTCAATGACAATCAGTTTTTAAAATCAAATGATTTAGGTCTACAACAAAATTTTAAAATGAAATGTTTATATAAAATGACTATTTCCCTACTGTACTATAATTGTATTTATAAAGTGGCATTATTGAAATATAATATCTAATCCAACATTAAACCAGCATGTAAATTGTAAACACAATGTAAATAATGGCCGCTGGCCATTGGCACAGAATTTATAAAAAAAAAAAATCAATAAAAAAATTCAACTCTTACTTTACGTCTAGAGGTTATAATACTCAATTATCTTTGTTCAAAAAATATAATGTAAAATTACTGTAGCAACGAAGCAACGAATATTTAGTGATGGTATTGTGTATTGTAAGGTAGATATATCAAAGAAATTGTAAAACGTTAATACAGTTTTAAAGCCTTATATAAGGCGCATTCTCCATGAAATTATATATTTTATAAGTTTATTAAAACACTCTTTGTCCAATCCATTTTTTATGCAAACTACAAAAATGTACATTTTAAATTCTCTTAATGGCATCAATTCCATAGTTATCAATGTTATAATATTTAGTATTATGAATACGTAATTAGTAGATAAATTATGTATACTGAATGTATTAAAATTGACAAGCATTGATACAAATTTGATTTAAAAACATTATTTGAAATACCGTATTAAAATTATTAACGATACGTCGATACGCTTATTATGTTGTACTTACCTATAAAATATATTATGATACACCAATTACCAAATACATACCATGTTATACCATATTATATCTATGTATGATCTGAGTATGGAGAAGCATTAAAATGTTTCAAGACTTCAAGACTCAAGTTTAGTCAAAAACAGAGATGGATTTACTTGAAATTTTTTACAACAGTTGTTAAAACATTTTACGGATCTCAATGAAATTCAATTTTGTGTTTTAATAAATCTATAATATATCGTTTTATGTGCATTATAATTTATTTTATTTTTCTAAACATATAGAACGATTGATATAATGTACAGTAAAAAGCTTAAGTAATGTTGGAAGTGAACTTAACTTAACTCAGCCTAACCTTGACGACACTGACTAGTAATACTCTTTTTAGAGTTCATTTAAATAAATATATAAATAAATAAACTTGTGTATCACTTATAAACAAAAATTAATAAAGTAAATAGAATAATTGTATTGTATTATATTATCTACAACTATATTAAATTGTCCACAGTTAATAGAGGTACATTTTTTTTATTTAACATCACTAATTTAGGAAAAATTGAATAAAATGTTTATTTCCTATAACGAATTGCTGGAATTTAATAAATTTTTCATAATAATCGCGTTCAAATTAATTTCTTTTGTGAAAGACAAACGATGCTCTCAAAACATTTTACCAAATTACTGCGGCTGAGTATGTCAGTTAGAAAGCCCCTTGCAAAGACATAAAAACTGGCTTTCGTGTTCAAAATAGAATTTCAAACCATAAAATAAAACGTAGTCCTTATATATTATTTATTTTATATTTAATTTTTTTTCTATAAAACAAATTTCCATTGTAATTGTATTAAGTCGTAATATCTAGAAAAAAAATCGTATGAACTGTGATTAATAAGGGTTTTTGAAGTTAACTTCTGATCTGCTAACTTTGTCACGAAATCATACGAACTCCAAAGAAATATGAAAAAACAAATAAAATTAACATTAAAAAAGAGGAAAGGAAGCAACCACTCAACAGTGCAAAAGGTGTTCTGTGTGCCTCGTCATTGATTGAGTCACTTTAATGTATGTGTTAAATTTGAATTCAAATGATAAATCATTATTCAGTACATACGTAAAACGAATAAACTAATACTGTCTATCAACCTAATATATATTACTAAGTTTATTTTATGTTAAAATATTACTATTAGAATAATTTATTTTACTGTACCTACCTAAGTAATATGGTAGGCTGAATTAATTTTTGCAGTAAACATTGCATTTGAAAATTTTCTTGTGTACCTAAAATATAATAATATACGTTAAAAGTATCAAGTGCCTACGAATATTTTTTTTTAATTTACAACTAACTGGAAAATATCATTATTTATCTTTTAATATCAGATTTCATAAAAAAAATTGAGCTTAAAACGTCTGCAAGAAAAAACTGTGCTTGTATTTCTTTTTAGTTTTTTTGTTACTGTAAGAATAACTTGAAAAACTTTATACTCAATTTCTATTTCGAGCTATGAAAATTGAAAGTTTTCTAAATTTTAACTACAAAAATATTGGCTTTAAGATAGCTATCATAAAAACTTACACAGAAACAGGCATTAAATTAACAAACTATTAAAACAACCTAAATTTCAAATGTTTGTAAATAGTTAAAAAAATAATGAAAGTTTAGACAATTTTAGTATGATAATAAGAAGAAAATAATAATCCTAAACATTTGCTGAATATGTGTATAGTACCTATATCTGCAATTATTCATTTTGAGTAAATTGATTTCGTCAAATGCTGGTTTTGCGTTAAAATTCAAGCTTTTCCTTAATTTCCTTGTTTTTACCGGCTATTTTAAAAAGTACTAAGAATTTTTTATACCCAAAATTACCAACTGGATCCTGAGAAAAACTCCCCACAAAATGCTAATCGAATCATTTTGTATTCTTCAAACTCGTAAAATACATTCATCGCTCAGTATTTAAAATGATTGAATATTTTAGTAGTTATCATTTATTTTATCATTCGTTTCTTTCTATTTCTTCTCGTTACAAATAGATTTAAGATAAGTTCATCGTGTAATTTTTATTTATTAAAGGTAATTTTAATATATTTTATTATAATGTGTGCAGAACTACCACAATTATATTTAAACTATTTGTACGTATGTGGATTTATTTAATTATTTTTGGCATTGCAAGCACACTGTTCAAACATAATACTTGTTTATTTAATTACATTGTTTATAGTAATTCGCTCATTGTAATATCGTTCTCTTAGCATTATGTAGTTAATTTTTACTAATTCCATTTGCGTAGGAGCACTATGCTGTTCCTCCGTCTTTAAATTGTTTTAGTGGTATCTTAGCTAGGTATTTTCACTGTAGTTTTTAGCTTTCTCATAACGACAATCGCTTGTTTGAATTAATCCCCAAACTATACCAACAGAACATCATTCTCGAACTTTTATTATTTTATAATTGAATGCTCTTTTAGGAGGAGGGCTTTATTAATTAAAATACAAAAAAAAATAAAAGATAAATGCACATCAAAAACTAATTTAAAATAAAAATTAAAGTAAACAAATAGTTTTAACACAAAATATGATAACTGGTTTTTTTTAAATTTAGATTTACATTTGTTATACCATATACAATACCATACATAATATTATGTATAATATAATATAATTATATGATCAATAATAGTTAATGCCATAATTATTCTAAGTGTTATGCTTTATTCAAACTATTTATTTATTCTTGACTCCATAGTCAGAAGATTTGATATTAATATATAGATGACTGAGTTTTGTTATTGTAAATATAACGTTATAAACTATAAAGTTAGAAGAAAAAAAAAGTATTTGGGAATGGCATTTTGCTATTCAAACGCAGTAAGTAAAGTAGTCAAATGATGTAGAAAACATATAATTTCTTATATATTTTTAACTATTTTTATGTTTGCCTAATAAATATTCAAATAAATTACAATAGAGTAATATGCAAAAAAATCTTTATACATTTACATAATAATATATAAACAATACAGATAAATATGTCCAACATCAACATACATAACAATATAATGTAATAAACTTAATAACTAATACTGTAATGATTGCTACAAAATACACAAAATAACTTTCTTAAGAAATGAAATTTTTTTTAAATCATTATATGATTCAAAAAAATAAAATTTAATTTTTAAATCATTATTTATAGATAAATTGCTATATTTTAATACTCTACAAATTCTCAATTGTGATATCTAAGAAAAAGTGTTTACTGTAGCAACTTATTTCATTACCAACCATACATAACATATTTTTTCAAGTAAAACCAATTTCATGAAATTCTCTGTGTTCATTATGATATTGATTCATTGGTTATTACTTATTATAGACCGTAGTATCCCTTAAAAATAGTAAATTTCTCATTATATTACAGGGTATTATAGTGGAATTAATGAATGTATAAATTTCATTTTTTGATGTTAGAATAAATTAAATATTTAGCACCTAAAGTCCTACTCTGTTATTCAGTATTCTATACTTACATTCAATTTGTTCGATTAAATTAAACTTAAAAGGGGGGTGAAAAGTTATTTAATCATCATACCTGTGTGACGAGGTGGCCTAAAAATAAATGTACAATGTACAATGTGAAAACTCGGAAAAAATTACTACGTCGTATTTAGTACAGAGGTGACTTTTTAAATTCCTCAATGTTTAATTCAGTAATTATTAGTATTATAACGAAATACCGCAGAAGTAGTGTAAGTAGAGTAATAGGCAATTTAAATCTAATTAAATGTTACAAGGTTTTTTATTTAACTAACAATTAGTTTCTTTATGTTATAAATTGTAATTATGTAAAAATAATTTGTGTTGCGAATTGTAGTACCTACTGACTAATTAATAGCGATCACACAAAATCAAACACGGACTAAAAGATTTTACAAGGTAGTATTGAATATTTTCATTCACATTAGGTACCTACGTACCGATGTTTGACGTGGGTACAAAATTATATAATGAACCTACTTTTCCTTGATCAAGACACATAAAATAAGAAAATCACGTATGTGCCCCAAAATCAAATTAGATGTCAAGAATAATTTGTGTAGATATGTAGGGTCTTAACTCTTAAATAAATACATACTGTAAAAAAAAACTATTAGATATTACAACACAATATAATCTATATTACGGATAATACAATATAGTGACACGTTCAAATTTATAATAAATAGCTATTACATAACTTTCTAGTTTCTAAACTAATAATGGTTTACAAAGTTTACACAAAAATAAAGCTCAATTTGAATATATTTTTAAATAAATAAAAAATGGTCAATATAAACAATTTATTTTACCAACAGTGATTGATGAATGAAAAAATGTAAGTACCTAAGTTTGAATAGAAAAGTTTTAATTTGTAAGCATTGTGATACGAGTTTGTATTGTACCATAATTCATAAAACATAATACATATTTATATAATATAATGTATATTTTCATTTCTATACACAATATGTACCCTACAAGGGAAATTGTATTGACAAAAATATAAATGTATATATATTTATATTGTACTTAATAGTATTTATAATTATAAGATTTTTTTACGAAAAAAAATAACATTGTGTAATATTTCATGGTTTTTCAACAAACATTAATAAAGAGATCGGTTTTTATACAATATATACACTACAATAATTATAGACGACAATTCATGCATGTCAAACTGAGTGTATTAACTGGGCTAAATATTATACTGAATAGTTCACTTTTTCATAGCACATAAAAATGTATCGAAAAAGAAACATTTTATGCAAATTTTTAATTGTATTTATTACTAATAATTCTATACAATAATACTTATTCAATTAAAGTTTATTCGAAGATAAGACAGAAAAGTAACATAATGATGTATACATCTCACTAACATTGTTGTGACACGAAGATAACATTGTACCTGTAAATTTTGTTTTCAAATAATTGTTCATTAATGTTGCTATCCAAAGGCCATAAAAAAAATGAGCTGAGGGCCACGTGTTTGACATGCCTGGATTACATCACGTGGCCTGGTTTGGTCCAGTGGTTGGCCTCAGCCACAAAACGTATTGTGACTTTCCAATAACATTTTTTAAATTTATAAAATTAGATTCTTTAAATGAATCGCTAAATGCAGAAAGGACACATGTCCAAGTTTTAAAATTTTTCAGGAAACACAAAAAACTTAATATATTTGAAAAAAATTGATTTACAAATTGTATGTTATAGAATAATATAGTTTAAGACATGGTATACATGTTTCTACAATCACTTAAAGAAGTATAATTAAACTGTAGGTATCTGAAGGACTTTAAGGTTGTGGACATGTGCCGTTTATGCTTCAAATTACCATTTATATTTCGAAAATAACCGTTTTCTTATAAATAAGTAGCTTTAATATGCATAAAAATTAAAATTACATGATTAAATAATATACGGTAGATTATATACTAATATTGAGTCACAAATATTCGATATCTTTTTAATAATTAGAAATTTAATTATATAAATATCTTATGTTCTACTTTGCCTTGCTTGAGGTGTCTCAGTTTGTAACGAAAATATACAATTCCAAAATGATTGCAATGCTGGCTCTGGAATATACTTCGCTAGTTGCTTCAAATCTTTCATTTTGCTTTCAAGAATTGGTAAGCTTGAAGTATAAACTAGTGTTTTTGGGAGTTGTATGGGCATTGCATTGTTTTTTCTTAATTTGAAATGGTTTGATATTATTCCATCAATAAGTTCACTTGCCTTAATTATTCCACATTTTTCCGATACACATTCAAAATAATGGTACTTAGAAATTAAAAATTTGTCTATTGTACGACGTTGTTTCGATGTTTTATTACGGCTTAAACATTCTAACGCGTTAGTATTTTTAATATAAAATTGTGAAAACCACATTTGATAGTCATAAATCATACTTTTATCAACTAGAAACACTGAAAATTTTTCTGGGTTTCTTGATGATTTTAAAATAATTTCTATATAGTCTTCTAAAGTGTATAGACGATCGACTCTGTTAAGTTGTTTTTTTATCAATGCAAAGTCACGATCACACGGCAAAAACGAGTGTCCTCTTTGTGGAAAAAAAACCTGAACTTTTTTGAATTTTTTAATTTCAACTAGAGCCATAATCATTCTAAGTAATGCGTGGTTTTTGTTTTGCCCAGCACAATTGTCACAAAACAAATGCAATTCCTCAACATCATTATCAACAAAACTATTAATATAGTGAACCAAAAAAGAGCATACATCATTTGGCGTTTTTCTTGCTGTTGCCTCATGATAAACATAACAAAATAAATTATTCGTGTTTAAATTATGAATACCAAAAGTATTGACAGATAATTGACGATAATAATATACTTCCTGCACCGGTATTTTAGGTAAGTCAACTACAGCCATAAAATCAAAGCAAAGACCTAACACTTTTTTATTCTGTTGAGAAATCTCTATTGTTTTTTTAATATTATTATAAAATTGTTTGCTTCTATGTTTATGAACTAATAATTCCGCAGCAGCAACTCTTTTTGCAACATCATTTAAATCTTTACTCATTATTTTTGTATTTAATTCTTCGCATTTTGAACAAGCATCTTTGACTGGAGCACCAAAGCTTAATGAAAAATTATTCTTAAAATACTCCCAATAATATTGATATTTTATTTTCGCTTCTAACTCTGGATACTTTTTTATGAACATTGTGTGCATAGTTTTAACATTTAATTTAGGGTCTAAATATTTTTTCAATCGTGTTGTGTAATGAGTATCTTTAGTTGGAAAACTTAGTATATGTTCATGTATTTTTTGACAATACTCATATGGCATAGTATTAGCACTAATATTTTTGCCTCTCATATCAACTGGGGTAATATTATTTTCTAACAAATCGACCAGCCGTCTAATTTTTTTATTAGAAATATTATAAACGTTAATGAAAGCTTTCTTACATACTTGAATACGCTGTCCATCTACTATTAAAAAATACTGAACACTTTTGGATTTCGGTTTTTCTTTTCCTTCTTCTGTTTCTATTCGTTTTCGTTTTCTTGTAATTTCTTTTATTTCTATTGTTCGTTGAAGATGAAGGTCTTGTTCATTTTTAGAATGCAACTCATAAAACATTTTCATTATATCTTCAAGTTTTTTTTGTTGAATGTCTTTGAGACATTTTTTTGAACAACTTTAAATCGAAAATATTAATGTAAAAATATAAAAGCTACTACTTATTAATAGCGAACAAAACCAACTAGATATTATATAATTACCATTCTTTAAGTATTAATGAAGGATCATTCTTTGCAGCAACTATTTTTCCAATCCAGTTTGTATGTTTTTTTCCTTCGATTTTTGCTTGCTTAATAATATTTCTTTTATATTTATCACTGTTAGAAACACCTTTTTTTCTTTTGAGAGGACTAATACACTCGTCGTCTGAACTCATTTTTAAAGTTATACACGTAATGATCGTTTGTACACGACTACGACGTTTCAACCAGTACAATATATTTTATTCACTGATAATCATTTTATTTTATAAGTAGGTATAGCAACGTTTTCACCATTATAATCTTTATTTACTGATAAACAATTGTAAAAAATTAAATTTATAAATAGAACAATATTACATGTCATACAATTAAGTGATTTCACGAGGTTTAGTTCTGAAAATATTACTAAAGTATAATTTTGATGCAAAAAGGTTACATGTCCAGGACATGTGCCTTTTCTGCAATTAACGAAATTTTAAATTATTTTTAACGGGGATCAATTTAATAGGACATGTGTCTTGTCTGCACAAAACCATGTATTTATCAATATTAAATTCGATTATGCAATAAAGTGATTTTTGTAAAATATTGGACATGTGTCCTTTCTGCATTTAGCGATTCAAATATAAGTCAAATACATTACAAAATATTTAAATATTAAAAGAAAAATTTTTTTTAAGGAATGAATATTATGCATATCTGGGAAATATTCAATGTTAAATATTATGTATTTTTTAACCGACTAAAGATATACAGACGAATTGATGTGTCTTCGTAACTACTGTGAAAACATTACCTAAGAATTAAAATGCAGAACAAAGCTAATAAGCAGATGAAAATTAAAAAATGGGTAATTACTAATTACATTCTACAATTCTACAAGGGATTGTAAGTTATTCGGCTATTATATTTTCGTACTTTTACATAGGTATACTCTGTTGCAAATTTCAAATATCAAAATAATCAAATTGTTTTCTTTTATGTGAGAAAGTCTCATATAATATGTATTTATGTAAATATTTAATAATTTCGTAGAATATTTTAGATTCTAAGCGGAGGAAAGAATGTATTGATTTTTCAATGATGTGTGTGTGTTTTGTTTTTTTGTATCAGGAAATACTTTTTATACGGTAAAAAAAAATGTTTCAACTATTTTTTCTGATAAGAAAATAAGTCTATTTGGTATACCCCAAAAGTAAAACATTTTCAATTCTGTTCTCACTTCTTACTAATTATTGGTAAAAACACACTAAATTTATATTACTATTAAGTATTCAGTACATACCGTATGCTAGTAATACCATAATCGGTACTAATTTTTGCAAAAAATATCACAATTATTAGATTATAATACTTATTATCTATCAGTTTATATTTTAAGATTAGTTTTTTAGTTATCAAAATATTTATAATAAGGATAAAAATGGTTTTACGAAAATATGAAATAGATGTATTATTGGATCTAGTGTTTATTATACTAGGTCCATTTTTACAAATTATGAATGTTGATAAATGATAGATTCATATAAGTTACTAAAATGTACAAGTCACCATAACCCTCATATATCCCAAAATTATGATAATGGACCTATTGACCTTATTACTCAAAGTCAAATAACTTAAAAACTGTTTGAATTTTGATTATGATTAGTTAACATTTTCAAAAAATTGATGTATTAAATAATTTACAGATGGATGGAAGGGTGTTCTTATTTGAAAAACAGAACACGAGGTACCAACCCCATAGGTTGATTTTACTGGAGGTAAAAATAAGAGTTAAGAGTAAACCCGCATTCATGGCGTAACGCTTCTGGGCATAAAACCATATTTTTACCTGGTATTGGGAGAACGATTGGAAACACACCTTTGGGTTAACATTTCTTAAAGACCTAAAATGAATATACGTCATATTTTTAAAATAATACCACATTTGGGGTTTTTATTTTATTTTACTTTTTAATTCCGTTTACCTAACGTTACGCAGGAGGCATCACGAAGAGTCTCCCAATCTATTTTTTTTTTAAACTTAAAAATATTTATATAATTAAGTACATATTATTATATTTTAATTGAAAATCGTTAGGTCATTCATAATTCATTACAAAAATCTATTAACATTTTTTTTTATTTATTTACCTACCTAGATTTTTCAAGATAACTCTTCATAGTGGATTTCTTTAAAAAAGTTTCTTTGAATTTCTATCAAGGTATTGATTATACTAAAACAATTAGCTCGTATAAAACTGAAAATACTACCACTATAATTGTAGTTTACGCGTATAAATTATGAATTTATGATGTATACTCAAACGTGTCTTATATAGTTATACATGTATACCCAAACGTGCTCTGATTTACCTTTTATTTTATGTGCCCAAATGTTCTATCTATTTGTACCCAAACGTGTTGGCTTTTGGGTTAATGTGTCCAAACGTTCTGCGCTCTATTTTTTTATGATCGTTAAAAGTTTAAATTTTGATAAACTTAGATATTTGTTGGGTAACAAAAATTTGAACGTCAAATTGTCTCCAATAATTAAACCATCGCCATCATAAGAGAAGAGAGTAAGAGACTACGACGACGACGTCGTTAACAGACGTGAGATGAAAAGATGTTGTACGTGTGATAAACACATGGATTTATGAACAGAATAAAACATGCCTGGGACCGCGGTACGTCCCAACCTAAGACCTAACCACACGAATGAGAAAGGAGACTTGATTCTGAGGTACATGAAATGGTAAACGGGGTAAAAAGTGGTAGACAAGAGCGTTAAAACGTTGATTAATCATATGTATGTGTGTGCGTGTGCGTGTGCGTAACTTAAATATAAAACAGCACCAAAGTTTCTGAAATGAGTTTTGACTTTGTATATATATATATGAATATATAACAGCAGCAACAAAAACAACAACTCTAACTGTGCGTCAGTAGTACGTACATCATGTACACACCATTATAATATATTATATTTATAAATGTACGTTTATAACGTACGCTCGTTTTTCTTGATGACGTTGAACGGACGCGGCACCAACACGTGCGCACACTACTGGTTTCCCACTTAAGTTTTTCACATAATATAAACTCGACAAGAAAAATTCACCCCGTCGTTAACTTTTGCCAAATCCATGAAAGATAAACGTTTGAATGACAACAAAAATTCACCATCGTGACCACCGTGCATACATAAGGCATATCCGAATCGGATCGATTAACGCATTAATCATGTATTATATTAATATATAATATTAATAATATATTTATTAAGATGCGTTTATTATAATACATTGTGCTCTGCACCTACAGTTTAAACAACGTAGGAATATAATATTATGTGGGTACATTCAATCCAAATATTACAATATTAAAGTATTGCGATCTAATTGGTAACCATCGCACTCGAATCGCCTAAAGTGTAAAGTCGAGTGAGAGCTCGCGCCGATTTCGAACACAAACCGCCCGACGTACATCTCAATATCAGCTGTTTGAGCCGCAATGGCGCAGAAGTAATCCGTGAGCTAGAATGGAATATTTAACCCGCCCACATTTACTGTAAAATGTTCGTTGTAACTGGGTACGATTTCAAATGTGGTTTGTATTGCATCTAGAATGTTTTATTGCACACTGACATATAGATCAGTACCATTGAAATATCAGCTGATACCGAACTGGTGCAATATTTGTTCATTTGTCCGGTTGACGTTTGAATTGTAGCCAATTGTGTTTTGTATCATATATAGGACAATGGAAAGAGTTATTACTATAATCAATCGTTCATAGTCTACACTATCGAATCGTTTCGAATTCTTTTTATTATTATAGGCTTTTTTAGCGCGGGATTTTCAGTACCTGTAATAAATAATCATGTCCGATTTATCGTTGCAAATACCACTATCATATTTGTGTACAGAGTAAAATATTATTCAGGGAACGAGACACACGGTTGGTTAATTTTACTACACTAGTCTGCAATAAAAATACTAAGGCGCTATCAAAATTTCAAAACTATATAACTCTACGATTCGAAATCAATCATTTAATAGCAAGTTTACTCTAGTATAATACTTGTTTTACTATAAACATTCGTTCACATTTTAAAACTATAATATGATAAATTAATATTAAATACTATAATTTTAAAATTATCATATACTATGATTCATAGTCACAAGTATAAACCTATTAAAATGGACTACTATTATCTATTTACTCGCAGTTAAATCTTAATCGATAACAGGTATGACAATTCCACAGGTGACAGTCACCAAAAGTGGCTTTCCTATCACCAAGTAAAAGTTGCACTGCAATAGCCACCCACATTACTTTAATTGGTTTGGTGGTTCTGGTCTTTCATGATGTTGTGGGTATGACGGTAGACTAACTATCCATAACTATAAATTCATAATTAAATTATATAATGTGGGCGAGCATGCTTGTTGATTCATCCTATATGTAGAAATAATAATATAGAAATAAATATAAAATAAACTCTTGTGAAAATAAACTTTACAAGAAATTTCTTAGAAGTTAAGATAATGTTAAACGCATCTACTTTATAATCAAATAAAATAATGTTTAAAATGCTTCAAGCATTTAATAAATATAGGTACTAGATAGGTATTCAAATTTCAAAGAAGTTCATAAAATAAATACATACTTAAATATTAATTATTATCTCTTTGAAAATCAATTTACAATTCTAAAATATATATCGCGGTTATTTTTTAGGGCAATAATATACTATGTGTCTGTTGTAATCTACAAAAACAATAATTTAATATAACTTGAAAAATTTATAGTAATGCTATCCTGGGCTATATAAATAATTCTATCCTTATTTATATTCTATTTGAATAACAATCGTTTATTGAAACCTATATGCAACATATAATATAAATAATAATCTACTTGAGAATTTTCGTAATTTTTCTACTTTAAAAATATTTTTGTGAAAAATATAACCATCAAATAAGTGGTATAATATATATGTATTTTTATATTTTTAAACTTCTATTGTAACAATATATCAGGAGTCTTATGTTAAATTTTCATGCTTTTGATCCAACCAATAAAATTGTATTGACATTTATAGAAAAAAAAAATTTAAAAAAATGAAATTAAAAATGCCCGTCAACAACTAAAACGAGTCAAAATATTTTGAAAATGTATTATGTTTATGAATTAATGAAATAAACATATGGTGTAAATTTCAAGTGTCCACAGTAATTTGTTTTTGAATTATAACAAAATAAGAAAATCGCTACAAGAGAAATCGAGTGAATATCCAATGTTCTAAAAATTTCAACATCAAACGCTCTTAAAAATTTAATTCGACTTTCCAGTAGAAATTTTTTTTTGTTCGAAGTTAGACAAGCTTATGGGATCTTGTATTAAATTTTTAAATCTTAAAAAAAAATTTGTATGAATTTCTAACTAAGCATAATTTTTGTGATTTTTACAAATTTTCTCAAAATTCTATGTTTAAACAAAGAAGCATTTAAATTCTCATAAAATATTATTGTGGATTTACAATCAACTTTTTTGTTAATTTACATTAACAACAAGAAACCTTGTATTACATTTACAAGTTTTTTGATTGAGAGAAAAATGTTTTATCGACATAAGTTTTAAAAAATAACAGACAATAATCGAAAATTGCATATGCATATAAATAGTTCAACACAAGTACTTAATATTTTCTTTTTACTAAAAGAATATAAATATCCTGTTACGAACAAATATAGATACACTAATATTAATTAAATAGATATTAAATATCTGGTTACTAAATTCCAAAATTTTGAATTTATCATTCAAACAAGTTATCTAAAAATATGTAACAAAAATAAAATCTAACTTTTTTTCTTCTATCTGGTATCTACCTATTTATCTATAATTCAACTTGGTAAATAATAAAACAAATACACAAGTTTTGCGAAAAATAGTTTTGTATTAAAGTAGATGCAACTACATACCCTTACATTCACTTGATTCTTAATAAAATACAAAAAATCAATTACAAATGATTTTGAAATCAATTAATTTTGATGAATTTTTATCTATACTATAATTTTACATTGACCGAATTTAATATGATATTTTGAGAGCTTATCGCAGAAGACATAAATGTATGAACTACACTTGATTAATTTATTTAAATTAGAGTATTTTTAAAATCGTTGTGATTTATTATCATTTAGTGTACAATGGTTAATGTTTAAAAAAAAGCTATTCTTTTAGTGTCTAAAATATTTAGACTCTGATTTTTTTTTTTTGTCTGTCATTACATTTTTGGAGAATAATAAATGAGTAAATCTTCTTATTTGAGGGTAGTTTAAGTTTAAAAAATTCAACGAGTTGAGGTCAACAGAAGAAATTCTTAGTACATTTTTTAATTTTTTAATTTTATCTGAAATTATAAAGAAATTTTTATTCATCACAACTATAACTTATGAAGAAGACGAATTTCATTAAATAGTCTTGTAAATAATAAATCTCGACCTAGTTTAAAATAAAATCACAGTTCTAAAAGTAATGTTGGTAAATTTTGCCATAATACCCACCAACTTATACCAAATTAAAATTACGTTTTAAAATTCGCAAAATAATATCTGATACAAAAACATTTTTAATTTAAATACTATTTTACACTTTTTAGATACCTATAAGTTAAATTGTATTTCAGAACCATCGTTTTATACAATTTACCAATGAGTTCTTCGAAAATGTTGGTATACAACAACTCATGTTTGACAGACGTCTAGCGTATCAAATCCACTATGCGAATATTATTTGGAAGTGTTTTTCACATCGGTGCTAACAACAATAACTCGTTGTAAAGATAAATCCTTTAATGCTGTGGAAACTTCATCGAGCATCACGCTACATCAAGTATGTGTACTGTGTGTGAAACTGTAAAAACGGAAATAATGTAATGTGATTTTACACAGTGATCAAAAAAACACACGTCATAGTATGAGTTCCTATATTCGTGACGATTTGAATAACATAATTTTGAGTAAACTGGATAAATAAAATAATGTATTTACAACTTACTAGGTATTCAGCTACCTAGTATAATATTAGGTAGGTGCCTTATATTATAACTTAAAAAATAGTAAAAGTCACCATAAGTATTGTACATTTGAACCTTACAGTCAATTCGAAGCTCATAAGTATATTCATTTAAATATATCAACATTTTTTTTTCATGGCATCCACTGCATAGTTATTAACTAGTTTTTACTATGGAAGAGGCTACGGTTGGTTCGGAACACGTGTGTGTGTGTGGCAAGAATCCGTCACTAAGAACCCGGGTGGTCACCCATCTGGGAACTAATGACACTGGTCAGTGCTGGCACTCGGAAGACAATTGTGACTGAAGCAAACACCGCTCTAAACCTAGCCACAATATATAATAATATATACATACATCATACATACGTGTAAAGTATTGTCGACAATATTTTAATATATATTTTTTAGTTATAAATATTAACATAATATAATTCAACAATAACATTTATTTGTCGATTATGAATGATAGTGTGTCAAGTTTTGAGCGTAAACTGTTCACTTTTACTTAACTTTAGGTTCCAACTATTTCTGTTGATAGTTACATTGAAATTATAATATTAGAACATACGAACACTATTTGATGTCTATCTGATGAGCAAATTACGTACAAAGTAGGTATAATAATATGCATAGATAATGCATAAATTATATATTAACATTATGTTTATGATATTACCGAAAAAATAAATATTGTGATAAACCTTGAATTCAATTGTCAACCTTTTTGATCGTTATCAACACGAATAGGAAAAAAACTACAATTTTAAATGCCTATAAATAGATCAATAAAAGTTAAATATTTTAATTAAAATGCTAATAATATATTTGGTGTGAAAATTCCGAGTATCTACGATTACTAGATCCTACGATTACCCATTCATTTTTAAATTAAAAAAACAAAATTGATTTTGTCGGAAACTATTGTTGCATAAATATTCACATTTTTGCATAGATTTTCTTTTTTTGATTTTGTTGGATTATTTTCAAAAGTACAAGGCATTTTTATATTTGCCACCCAAAAGAACCAACTAAATCGAATTACGTGCTACCAGAGATCACTCTCTAAGTATGGTAACAAATTGAAAGGACTTTACTGATCCAAAAGATGGCGAATAATGACAAATAAATAATGACACATTTTTAAGAAAATTATTATTCATAAATCGTTATAGGTATCTAACATAAATAAATAAATTATTATGAAATTGTTGCAGTAACTTCACTGACATACTTTTTCTGAAAAATTCTAGCATTGAGTATTATTATGTTCTAACTGAGCATACCTAAAAAGTAAACTGCTAACGTCCACCATTTAAAATAGTAGTAAAATTGGGAAAATGTGGCTATGTTTAATACAAAAAATACCTGATGTATAGAATAGTCTCTTTTCCATCAGTTTGTATCAGGATAGCGGTGCACTATTAATTATTATTTGTAATTTTTTGACAACCATAAATCATTGGGTTCAACAAATGATTCTGAGTGGATCCCTGCTGCTTGTAATAATACTCTTAGGATGTATTAATACAATTTAAAGTTCTATAAATAAATATAATTTATATGTGAACATTTCCAACATTTTTAAACATGGGTCATGATAGAAAATACTGTAAATAATAGGACATAACCACATAGATTATACGATATTGCCAATAATTAATAGCTAATAAGCATACCTACCTAAATAAAATAGCCAATAATATTGATGAATATAGTAATTAATAGGCTATTTAGGGATTGTTCTTAAATTCACTAATAATTAGATGCTTAACAACAAACTTTGTCAAATGAAAAGTACATACAAATTATTATTTTTTGTATGAAAATGCGTTGACAACGTGGTGATTGGCGGTGATCTACATAATTTGTGTTATATCTAAATAAATCTATAGTCTAACCGATGTACACGTTTTCTTCAAGGTGATTCGATACCGACCATTTTAAAGGAGTTCATTATAGGAAATTTTCTATATGCATGCAGATCGTGTATAGGTGAACACTATAGTAAGTGATGATTACCTAGTGTGTGTGACTTGTGTGTAAGATAAATAGCTGAGAGGGCCTGCACGAACTCGCACATGACAATTCGAACTACAGAATTATCAGTTAGGTATTTTGTTTTGTTTTTTTTTTTAGTCAAAAATATCAATCTTTTGCCAATCGTATCCACTAAATCCACTAATCTATGTGCTATCCAGTATAATTTCTGAAACATATTTGAACTTGACATGAAATTCACCTGAAAACAATCTTCTAACATTTTTAAAAACTATTTTTTCACTTATGAAACTTATTTTTCAAAATGTTGATAATATCGTAGGTAGTGAAAAAATTAGTTAACAAATGTAAAGAAATCGTTTATAACAATCATAAGAAAATTTTATGGCAAATTCGAATATGTCTTCAGAAATTATATTGAATAAAACATCCAACTACTAGGATAGTAGTTATGACCATAACAGTTGGCGAAAGATAGGTCTATTTAAGTATAAAACACAGACGGGATCGAATCCCCTTAATAGAATTGGACATACTGTTTATTGTTTTGAACCGCCTCTAACATTGTTTGTCATCAGACGTTGGGTTAAAAATTGTCTCCGTGAACATTATCTATAGGTAGGTATCTCCTATAAAATGAATGCACAACATATCAAACTATTATAAACAGCCAATATGCGTAATATAACGGTTGAACAAAATATGACCCTTTTTTTAATAATACAAATTGTTGACGACGAATTCTCTGCACGACTTGTCTATAGCTATAAGAATAGCAGGCGAAGACTGCCAGTAATATATATATAAGAGGGTAGGAAGATTTTTATCAAGTGGAAATCACCTAGTCTGTACCTACAATATGATTGTGGTAGTACGACGACGAAGATGATGATAATGATGATGATGATGATGAGGACAATAAATTGACGACACAAGCTGTACCAATATGAAATCATAATATCTAACATCAGTAAGTTGTATTTGGAGTTTGGACGATTGTGTTGAGTTGTTCTTATTAGATACCTACTACTATTATTGAACGAAAACCCAAAAACTAGGCTCCCTCCACCACCCTCCCAACGCACGAATCGTGGATCACATTCTTACGCCCCACATGCCTCCATGGCCGGTAGCAGATGCCAGATACTGTATACCACTGCCAACCTATCGTCCACCGCTGGATTTCAATTTATTTTGCTCACCGTTTGTATTATTTTTCGTTCACGATATCGAAAACTTTGTCACTATGCACAGAAAAAGAACAATAATTGAATATGTTGTGAATACGAAATACATACACAAAGTATGAACACTGAACAGTAAAATAAATATCCATTTAGTTGAAACGGGTAAAAATATTTTTGAAATAACCAAACGTGATGATATTTCAATGTCATTAAATGCGATCAAGTTTAAAACACAAAAATCAATTCACAGATGACGATGATTTACACTAAAATAGTGAAGAAATGATCATATTAAAGAATATTCAAACACGTTTTTAGTCATTTAATTAATATGTGTTATTTTCAATAAATATCAAATCGATCTTACGGATTAATATAAAATATAATCTGCCTCTAGCCGAATTTTACAAAAATATTACAACCAAAGTGATAATAATACAATAAGTGTTCATCACTTTGTAAAATCAGAAATTTAAGGAAGAAACTCAATAACTAAATAGCTTACAGATTTTAAATAACAACTTTTAAAAATAAAATTTTTTTCAATTAATTAATTATTAAAACCCTTCTTTGTTTTACCACTTTCATATGTATAACATAAGTGTATCTATTTATATAATCTAATATATAAATGTGAAAATGGAAATTTTGTTCAAGCGTGTTTCCTGAAACTACTCATTCGATTATTTTGATTTTTTTTTAATGAAAGACGCGAAGCAAGTTTAAGGCTTAATTTCAATTCCATAAGTAACTAAAAGGTAACTCATAAATTTATTTTTTTTCAGCCCACAAAAAAATAATATTCTTTTTGTTTAATTTAAATGGTAGCCAATGGTAATGTATTACATTACAAAGCTACTGTTATAATCTAGGAATATATATAAAATGTGTAAATGAAAATTTTATCACTCATGTTTTCTGAAACCGCTCATTTGATAGCCATGAGGTTTTTTTTGAATAATTGAGTACTTTGCAGAGCAAGTTTAAAGCACAGTCTTATGGACCCACCTTCTGTCAGAGGAATGATGAGGGATAAAAGGAATAAACTGGTGGCACTATCTGTACAATAAAATAAAATCAGTACAAAATAGAAAATAATTTGTAAAACGTTGTCTCTGAAGATACGGGGTAACATTGCTATAGTTATTGTATTAACTTAAGTAGCTATAATTAAGTAATTATGTGATGGTTATTATTAAAGTGGTATCTTTCTTTACGTGCAACGAAATGCACGGTATCACCTAGTAATATATTATATTATTTTTTTTTTTATGTATTTTGACTGTTTACTTATTCGTTTATCTATTATTATAATTATTTAAATACTTTTACACTTTTACCTATATTACCTTATAAATAAGCCGAATTTATTGTCATAATGAGCAAAACAAAAAACGACTGTGATCAAACAATGTTTACATTGAATTTTGAAATAGTTAAGACTTTATAAAACTTGCTTACATTTCTTGACCACTCTAATGATATTCTCAAAACAACAAAATTATTCATAAAATAAAAATTTATTTTAAATTTACAATTTGTTTTATAGATTGTATGATACTTTGACATTACACTTACTAATTATTCCATCTACCCAAAATTTTTTTTCCTAAAATTAAAATACAATCTAAAACGAATTGATCTTTTTATCTACTCAAAAATCTTAAACATTTATTTTATCAACTTTTTAAAATAGTATTTACATCATTAAGTGTTAAGTAACGCAAATACATATGAAATCAAATGCTCATTTATGATATTTGTTGTTATATATAATCTTAAGTGATACTTGACTAAATGAGCGTGTCTTTGGTAATACTCATTAAAATGTATTATTATTGCTATATACTTGAACACATTTAAAGCGTGTTATCTTATTCAGTACATCGTCTTGGCAACGGTTTCTCATTTTGTTAACCGTAACGGATTTTCTCTTTATATGTAAGGATTTTGTTGGCAGAGGGTTGCGATAGGGACTTTGATATCTCTTGCATTTTCTGCATAATTCTTTTGGCAGTTTGTAAATGTCCTAGAGGCTAAAACGCAAAGATATACTCGGGCCGACTATCAATCTCAGTAATTCCAACCTGCCGCAGAAAATATAGCTAAGAAGGCTTCTTTCTATATTTTCCCTTAATGCAAATTAATAAATGACTGCAGTGACTTACATTTTTTGATAAAGCGTTCATTGTCTCTATAGTTATATTATTCCAATTCAAATGAACATTTATGTCTCAAATTAAACCCACAACATTTTAAAAATAATGAAAATAAGTTAATAACAGTACTAATAGTGAATCTATTGGTAATTGTTTCTGTATGTATGAGAAAATTTTGAAAACATTTAAGTATTTAATCTAATTTAAATCTTTTTTTTAAGTACCAGTAGTTTAAATTGACAAGCTTGAATCTATGCGTAACTTTAAATGACTATTTTAAAACATTAACATATTACTAAAAAAATAAATTACCAACAAAATACCAATATAATCTTTAACTCTCTTAATAACTTCAATAATCAGTAAGAATTAAAATTTCTCTACATTGGTAATAATTTAAATATTTAAAATAAATAAAATAATTTAATGAGAATATCAAATAATGTATTTATTATACTGTATTTTAATTACAATGATATTATATGAATGTTTTGATTTTACAACATTGTATGGTTTTTTTTTGTGTCCAATGTCACATATTGGAGCGATAAATTTCCAGCAATCTTCAATATTCAGTGTGATTATTGGTAGAAAATCAGACCTATATAATTCGAAAAAAATCGTAACTGTTATATTAATTATTGGGAAAAGCGACAACAACAAAAGAGAGGGTAAGTGGTGGACGCTCACTATGCAGTAGGTTACAAGTGGGTCACTATGATGGATGGTGTTAAATTTGAATTTAACGATACAATATTATTAATCAACCTAGGATATTTTATATTATATTTATATGCATATTACTAATACGATGGATGATAAGTTGAATTAATATTATTTGCATATTATTATATTTGTATATAAATATACAATAATATACTTTAGAAGTTTGAAGTACCCACGAATAATATTTTTAAATTACAACTCAAAACTAAAATTGTTCTTCTTCTTTGAAATACGTAATTTCGACTTTATATGATTATAAAAAAAAATCTTGCCAGTGTATTTTTAATATTTTAACAATGTGTGGGGAGTCTTGTATTAATTGTTTAAACTTTATGACCCCATGAATGTAATTTTATTGATTTAATTTCAATGTCGGTAAACACCTTTTTGTCAAAATTCGAACTTTAGAAGCTCAAAAAAAATTACGGTAGATATACTCTTAATTGTTTTATTTCCACTAACAACAACTTAAAAAAAAACCTTTTATCGACATTTATTATAAAAATAAAAATAAAAAATTTCTTATACCTATAAATAGCTTTACATGAGACAAAATATTTTGAAAATTCTATAAAATCTATACATACCACAAACACTATGATGTGCCATGTACGCAACTTTGTTACAACAAAGTATAATGATAATCTGGAATATGAACGTATAAAATAGAAGTTAATTTACTATCATGTTTTGGCAAATATACCTAAGTCAAACTTATATTAAAAAAATACGAATAATAATCTTATTATAATCAAACATAAAATATCCTCAAAAATACATGTATGTCCACCCGTTACCATCATTCAGTATCGTTTGTTCGTATATAATGATTTTTCTTAGAATTCAAATTACTTACATTACAGTGACATAATACACTCAAAACTTTCTATACAACTGCCAATCGATGCGTGTTTCCGGTACTTTATAGTTAAAATAATATAGTCTATTGCAATAATAATTAATAACTAATAATTACGAAGCAAATGTGCTGACAATTTTTCTGTCGATTATTGATTGAATTTCGTATTTTATAAATGACAACACATTCTTCAGAATATAATAATTTTTTCTGTATTTATAATAAACTCTGTATTTATGAAGCCTTGGGTTTGAAAAAGACATATTATGCATTTTTCATTTTTGTTTTGGATCAATTTCCTCTTTTATATTATTTGTTATACGATTCTCTTTCCACCGCCCTTACTACGAAAAAATCACATTACAAACTAGGATGAAGGAGAAAAAGAACATAGGATCAAAGTTAAAAAAAAGCACGATAAATAGCAAAAAGCGCAAATAATAACGTTTGGCCGGAAGGGTCCAAAACGTTACGGTCATGAACCATATCCGTTTGTTTTTCCAGACCGTCAAAACGACTGGCAATAAATATGAATACTTTCCATCTTTCTTCAGAATAAATACAATTTTTTCAATAAATTTCTTTTTTTTCATACAAAGTTGATAAAAAATTTCTAAAAATGTGTACAAAATAATAATTTACGATTAAAAACCTAAATATAGGTAAGTATGGTGTTTGCAACACTGTCTTAAAAGTGAAATGTGTAAAATTAGTTATTAAGTACCTACATATACAGATTGATAGAGATTTAACTCAGGTATTTTTTGATTAATAGTTATTTGAATATATGATAATTGGTAATTCTTTAGTTTATATTTAAATAATAATATTATGAGACTTGCTATTATACCACATCCAACTCTGTGGTTGATATTTTTTTATGCCATTTCTAAAAATTGGTTTTCACTTTTTCAGGAACTATCACCAGCACAGGGCGAATTGGCGAACGACTTAGCATATCTGGCACGAGATTAGATACTGGGAGTCCAGTAAGATTCGGTACTAAATCCAGCGTCGAATCACTTAGGCTTTCTGCTGGCCGACAAAGCTTACTCGACTTGGTAGGATGTAGATTCGGCGTAAGTCGAAAACCACCTCAGGTCAGTTTGATTAATTTGTACAGTTTTTTTTTTTATTATTAATAAAAAGTCTATAGCCAACTACTCAAAATATTTATGTAGGTACCTACAATATAAGAAATGCATACTAGGTATTTAAAACCATTTTTCTTTGCGTTTTGAATAGTAATTTAATATTTGAAAGTTGTGCAAATATCTAAATAAAAAATAAATCATTATAATTCCTAAATTAAGATTATTTTTATAACTACCAGAAACAATTTTTTCATCAAAAATCGATCGTCGAAAAATAAATAAATAAATAAAACATTATATTTTTAATCTTTAGATTATCTTTCATATTTTTATGTCAGAAAATTATTATATATTATTTTATCTACCATTCAATGTCTATAAAATATAAATTGTTTATTAAATCAATGCAAAACTATTAACTGTATGCTTGTTTAACTGTGAACATTAATTGAATTGTCATTACGAGTAGAATTTTATCGTATTCGATTTATTTACATGTTGAGTTCTAAAATAATTTATAAATACATAAATAATGAATGTAATTATTTAAATAACGTTTTTAAAAATTGGATTTTCATTTAATTTAACCGATAAATAAATGATAAATTTGGTAACGAGTTGAATAGTTTGCGGTGAAATTTCCAATCTGCAGGTATGTCTGTATAAATGTATTATTGAATAAAATTGTAAAACAAAATATAAAAAGTATTAATTAAAAAAAACAAACAATTTGATGATAATACAATTTCGATGTTTGAAAAGTGTGAATACATTTGATCTTATTTTAAATTTTTCTAAAAATTGTACAATATTTGTTCATTAATAAACGGCTGATGTTTATTTAGTACCAACTTAGAAACAATATTATTTTATTCGCAGCCGAGTCGTATTTGACCGGAGACTAAAGTGTTGGCGATTAAATCGAATGTAATCCAGAAATCTACATTTTATGGAGGAAAAAGAGAACAATAGATGTGTTTTATAAGTTACTAGACCACGTTTTCCACCACAACTGAACACGATGCTGTATGTACGTGCCCGGATAACTTCTAGAATGAGTTGTGTAGGGAGTTGAAATGAATTCTTCCTGTGAACTCACTCTCTGGATACCATTAACCGCTGCTATTCTTGTTGACCACTCAAATAAAAACATAGATGCGTTATTATTTATTTGTTCAATACAATTATTTCGGTCTCGGGATATTTGTATTGGGAAAGATAAATTACTTAACAAAAATATCAGATGAGAATCATCTCTGACGTGAATTCTGCGTATATACCACCAACCTACTAAAAGAGTTTATTTTCTACAGATTAATAGATTATAATAGTATTATATTGTATACAAACATATTTTACTCTCGATTTTATGCTTCTAACTAAATCATATCCAACTGAATAATTTAAATAGGATAACTAAATTATTGACGTTTTACGTGCTATTATTATCCTTCGATTAATAATTATAACTGAGTAATTATTATTAATGCGAAATTAATGGGTTTACGTAACTAAGTATCAGTAGGTATCGTTAAATTATTTTTGAATGAGATTTGTATGTATCGAAAGTTCAAACATGGTGAATAAGCTGATTACGTTTCTATGTATCATAATAATATTGTATTTAACCATTATACCATCAGGGTTAATTTACACATACCCCATTTCAAATATTGAGTCCACTAATTATAACTGTTTAATAATGAAAGGTTATTGCGGGATATTTAAACCACTGTATTGGAATTTAATTATGTATACGCATATGTATATGTAATACTTTAGGTTATTACATAAAAAGGTTTTCTGTAAAGTAAAATCCGAATACCAAAAAATGATAAACGCTTTAGCATATATTTGAGTTAATTCAGATACAATGCTATCCTTCCGTTTTCTTCAAATGGAACTATAAAGTGTATAAATACAGTTTTAGTCATTAAATATAGGGTTAAAAAAACAATTTAATGAATTATTACAACAAGAAAAAAATTACCTTCTCTATGCTATTTTCTTTGTATCAGTAAAAATTAGTAGAAACTAGAAATACTGACATTCGGACAGACGCACTTTGAGAAGTGATCATGTCTTATCAAACTTTTGTACTCTTTAAAAGGATTAAATTAGTTTATCTTTGATAACTTTGTTCAGGTAACATAATTCTTCGAAGGGGTAGGATCTAGTTTCAGATAAAATAGTCACTTTCAGCTAGGAAACATGACAAAAGAAATCTAAATAGGTCAACATTACGAAGTGGACGTAATGCGAAAGAGTGGACGTAATGCGAAAGTAGTGGACGTAATGCGAAAGAGTGGACGTAATGCGAAAGCAGTCCCCACTCCGGTTCTCGATACCACGAAAAAAAAAAAAAAAAAAAGGTCAACATTACGAAGATTGATAAAAACATATTAATACTATATTAGATCGCGTTGTTCTGAAAATATAAAACAGATAGTCTAGAAGGGTTCTAACTATTAAATAATTCACAAGCAGAAAGTCCAAAGCCCCATGTCTTATATCTAAGTAACACAAAACACGTAGACCAATAATTAAAATTATAAATTATTATATTTATACATTTATTCATAAACTATAATTGTTAAATGATACCTAGTGTATATTACTAAATAATGTTATAATACATGTAACTAAATTATTTGTTACCAGGTAATGAATAAATAAAAATCAAATACTACGAGTTGTAAATTATTTTATTATAGATCGGACACAAAAATGCTTTATTTTTCTATACTTACACTTAATGTAGGTACCTATTGTAAAATGTGTAAATGTATGAATGTGGTGTGACCAATATTATTTAAAAAACAATATCATCACAAGCACAACAATATTAACAATATTTAGTAGAAAAAAAAAACATTTTAAAAATTTCAATTTGTCCATATTGAGGGTCTCGGATGAAACGAGAAAATGTGTTTTATTCAGAAAATTATGATATGTCGTCGAAATCGGTGACAGTCGTGCAAAATGCAAATGCATGCTTATTATTATGTCTTAATATTCAGTGTAAACAACATTTTTGAAATAGTTCACATAACGTTAACCCTCGTGGTACTGTGAGAAATAATTCGGAAATTTGAATTACACAAATTCTAAACATTGTCGTGAAAATTCATGCTAATTATTTGCATGGGTGATTTTTTGACATCAAAAGTTGTGTCTAAATGATAGGACGCCCATTTGTCCCTTTTAACAACACAATTATAGATAAGATAATATCCACTCTGTTTTAATTATTGACTCTTTGTTTGTACGCAGACCTGTTTCTCCCACTCCCGAGACTCGTTGACGCCGGTTTACACAAACCAGACTAGCAGTTGTCTACCGGGTGGCATAGCCAGCTCGGATTCGGACATAGCGGCCAAGGCGGGTGGCAAATCGTCCTCCGGGCAGCACCGTCCGAGCCGGGTCAACTTTGATGGCACCGGCGCTGGGGTGGGCGACGGTGGTGGCGGAGGCGGCGATGGGGGTAACACCGGAAGCGGAAGTGCTTCCGGTGCGGCAACGGCGGCGGCGTCAAGTGGCGGTGGTGGAGCCGACGGAACTGGTGGAGGCAGCACCACGACTGGAAGGGCGTCGTACAACAACGCCCGCGGTTCCATCTGCTTCGACGGCGGCCGGCAGAAGAACGGCGGTCCCCGGCAGTACAGAGACCGGACGTCCGACCGAGTCAAGGGCATACGGTGGTCGTTTGTGTTTGACCCCGCCGGACAACTCTGCTACTACTGGAACATGGTCGTGTCCATGGCGTTCCTCTACAATTTCTGGGTGATCATATATCGGTTCGCGTTCAGTGAAATCAACCGTAAGTAGCAATTGTCTATGGTTAGGTAAGATGAGGTTAGTTTGTCTATTGATGAATGAGAAATGCCTATAGGTAATGTTTTCAAGGTTAAAGCTATCTATTACCCAATTCAAAAAAAGTCTTTAAAATATTGAACAAATTTAGCCAAAGAAAAAAATATTTACATAAAACTATATTGGAGATGGGGACCCAATGAAATCATGTTCGCAAAGTTGATCGAATCCACTTTTGGATGCGGATGAAACTTATGCGATACGTAGATTGGTAACGGCTGTATAATATTTACCTGTTGCATTACACCTGAATATATTTTATTAAAACACCTTTGTCGCTTGTTCTTGATACAAAATCCATTTTATAAAAAATGTTCAGTAGACCTAATTTCAGACCGAGAAAGGCTCAGATTTGTAAAATCAAAAGAAAACACGATTATCTAATGGATGAAAATAAAACTTAAAAACTTACTTTGAGGGTAGCTTACCTACTTCTTATTTAAGGAATAAAAATAATATCTCAGCGGGGAACCAATTATACACTGCAGCAATTCAGCAATTCATGTCCATAAATTAAGTGTCAATCAAATAATGAACAAGATGCCTGGTTCCAACATCTGCAATCAAAACATGCATATACACAACCATCGATTGTTTTTAAGAAATATTTTTTAATTTGATAAAAATAAATACCTACCACACTACAGCTGTATACATATTTATATTAAATATGTATTTGATAGTATAAACAACAATTTATTTTTTGTTTTTAACCGGTGTCACTACAAAATGTAATACCTAATATATCATTAATTAAAAATTGAATGTTTCCGTTTTGCTTAATTTGGAAATAAAATTTAATTTTGGTACATATATAATAAAACATTTTGATATAGATATATTGTACAAAAATAAATTCAGAAGCCATTATCTTTTTTGTTTTTTTAACTCGCCCGTTCTGGTATGTAACCTGTCAATAATATGTCAAAAATGTAACTAAAAAAGTCGAAATAATACCGATCTTCTTCAAACTAATTGCATAACTTTAATTTTGATTTGACTTCGACTTCGACATTTATAAAAGTAAAAAGATCAAACCACGTATTACTATAAGTTACTTTCAGTGCCGAATTATTTCCAGTGACTGCATTTTATTGAACCATAAAATTGATTTCATACAAATGTCGTTCTTGATATTATGTTTTTGTGAAGACTGAAGAGTAACCGCCATGTTGTGATCCCTTGATTTCCAATTCATATAGATACATTTTAAACACGTCATGATGTTTAACTGGAGTGCATGGCACGGGTGTCAGTGACATTATAAGTGTTCCTTTAACATCAAACGTATTTCTGTCGTTGGCATATTATAATATTATATCACCATTATAATAGGCAACAGCATATGCCTATTTTTGATAGGCATAAGAATAATATTCAACAATAATGATCTTACAAAAAATGTTCATCACAGGTAACACGATCGTGGTTTGGTTTTGTTTGGACTATATATGTGATCTGCTTTACGTGATCGACATATTATTTCACTTTCGCACGGGTTACCTGGAGGACGGCGTGCTGCAAACGGATGCCGCCAAACTGCGCAACCACTACATGAACTCGACTACGTTCTACATTGACTGCCTGTGCCTGCTGCCGTTAGACTTCCTCTACCTGTCCATAGGGTTCAACTCGATCCTCCGATCATTTCGGATAGTAAAGATCTACCGGTTCTGGGCGTTCATGGACCGCACCGAGCGGCACACCAATTACCCGAACCTCATCCGATCCGGTAGCCTCATCCACTACCTGTTGGTGATATTTCACTGGAACGGGTGTCTCTACCACATCATCTACAAGAACAACGGGTTCGGTAGCAAAAACTGGGTATACACGGACTCGGATACCGAGGAGACGGACACGGTTAAGCGGTACCTGCAAAGCTACTACTGGTGCACCCTGGCGTTGACCACCATCGGCGACTTGCCCAAACCAAGGAGCAATGGCGAGTACGCGTTTGTCATATGCCAGTTGCTGTTCGGTCTCCTACTGTTTGCAACCGTGCTCGGCCACGTGGCAAGTATTGTGGTGAGCGTGAGCGCGGGCCGCAAAGAATTCCAAGGTAAGACGAGTACACTAGTATAGGCACAGTAACAAGTAATGAATTATTCTATCTAAAATTGTATACTTTAAACAGTATAGTCAGTGGAGTTTTTTTTAAGTTTGACTACAATTTTAAACGTTTAAGCCCCCCCCCCCTTAATAGGAGATGATCTAACAATAAGTTCTCTTAAATATCCCACTACAGGTATATAGACTTTTTAATCTAACATTAAGTAACTGTTGATACAATAACATAACACACCGAATAGAACCTATATGGCTATATAATATATTATATATTACCTACTATTAAAAAATACACTATATTATAAAATTGTTCGACCTAACTAATTATTTAAACAAAAAAAATCATGCATACTACATTTTAACTACAGTTGTGCACATTATTTATGTACTTGAAAAGTTGAAAAATATAATTAACGTATTTCAAAAGATAATGTACCTATAATATTATTTTTATACACTCGCAAAATATTTCGAGAAGTTTTAAAATTGCTTCAACATGTATAAATACTTACTTAATTGAGTTAATTTTAAAAGCAACCTATAATCAAAGTTATTTTCCCTTTTATTTTATTTAATATTACTTGTATACGACTCAGCCTATTTAATTATCTAATTAAAGTTTATTATAAGTACATACTACTATAGTCGTGGCTGTCTTATATTTGATAATTAAAAAAGTAAGTATTCTTCTATCTGAAAGATGATTAATTTAAATGTCTAAAAATAATCGAAATAACATTTGCTTACTTTAGGCTGCTTGAAATCGTGATGAACTTCTAAAATAATTTTTAGTTAATTTAAATTATCTAGGAGTAATATTACAAGTACATATTTCTTGAAAGTTAATTTATGAAAGTATTTTTTTTTTTTTTTTTAAATTGATAATTATAGTCATTACACAAATATACAATAATGAACCCAGTATAGGTAAACACTCCACACTTATATACATTACATACCTGCGTATACAATATTTAAAGCACAATATAAAAACCAAAATTATAAACATTTAACCGTTAAAACTAAAATCATGTTGCACTTTATATTTAATACTTATTGAATAACAAAAATGGTTTATTTATGGTCTTGAAATACGAATAAATAACCTTTCATTTTTATTAAAAATGTAAATTTCTTAAATAAATATTGTAAAACTAAAAATTAAATTTGTGTGATTAATTCTCATTACAAAGTATAGATACTCAGCTCAAAAAACGATAAGTTTTCTATATTAGAGCCCATTAATGTGAGGCTAAGTAATGATCGTCGTCACAAAAACGCATTATAAAAGTTGAGGCTTAATGGTCCGCAAAAGGGTTTCCAAGAGCTTTTAATCATTTTCGTATTTCCAGGCACACTGATCATAAAATGTTTTTTTTTTCCAAATGAAACGCTTGAAAAATTATAAAAACTATAAACGCTCATTTTATTATAGTCACGATAAAATTGTTCAAAATATTTTCAATTGCAAGACGGTGACATGTACACAAACGTATATTTTATTTTAAATCTTGTATACATTATGATAAATATATAACGTATGGACATACAATATACATTACACGTCATGTACGCCGCCTTACAGTAGTAATAGTAATGTTATACAGGAAGAAAAATAATATGTAAGGTCTAATAATTTGTTTATCAGTGATTAGATTAAAAAAATATTATATTATTCGATGGATAAATTTATTTATAGATACACTCAATATAACATATAAGTGTATTGAATATAGAACTTTAACTATTGTAATGAAGATGAATTAAACACGAGCTGCGCGTTATCACAGTAAAAATATAGTGTATGCCTACTCAATACTTATGTGCAATACGTGTATGTATGTATAATTATATGTAATAATTCCAAATAACGACTTGATAAAATTTTAATTTATAATAATAATTCGCGTTCTTTTCAGTAAGTTTACATTTATGTGTATTTTAATATATTGTGTTAATTTGTGTAAACTCGTATCAATTATTTAAATCTATACCCGGTTGGTTTTTCAACTCTACGAATTTATCATTAGATATTAAAATTATTCAATTACCCAGGATTTAAATCTCAGTGAAATTGATACATTGTATATCACATATTATAGGTAATGAATTAAATAAAAATAAGGATATAATATATAATATTTTTATAAAATGCACATCCACAACATTATATAAATATACAAATGTATATTATATACATTTTATAATTGAAATCGTTTTCATACAATACTATCTTTAATTTTGACCCTAAACGACATATTAGTAGAAACATTAGACACACATATTAGTATAGTAAAAACGATTTTCATTTCCAAATTTACATTGTTGGTTCAATATTTTTTTATAAAATTATAAGGAGAAACATTTTGATAGCATTACGTCAAGTCATTCTTGATCATTCAACTGGTTACACGTGGGTTTTAATTAAACAGAATATTTATTTGAAATTCGGAGATTCAAAACTACTAGGTATTCTTTGTTTGATGTCTTAAGAATGTTTTCAATTCTTTTATCGATCTAGAAAACACATGAACATTTGTGGCCATACATAGTAGTTTAGAATAACTTAATATTATATTAAATTATAAATATTTGTTTTTTTTTCAAACTTCAAAGTATGACTGTTGGCTTGGAAATTCAGCCTAGGGTCAGACAATTTTGATGAAGTGTGTTATATTTTTTCTTGTTTTCTCGTGTTTATAAAACTTTGTGGGGGGACGAGGTGACCGAGTGGTCTGACGCGTCCGCTGCGACGCAGCCGGTCGCGGTTCGATCCTCGGCCACCGGGTGGCATTTTTCTCCGGACAAGTCGCGGTGGCCGGAAAACAAGTGCCGCCATCCCCCAACCGGGCATGGCAGAAACCTACGGGTGCCCAATAGAAATTCTGCCAAAAACACACACGTGTCCCCCCCCCTACAGTCCCAAACCCTACAGTACCACACAACCTACAGCTAATGGCCTCAGTTGCCGAAGCTTAAATAAATAAAAAAAAAAAAACTTTGTGATAATGTGCTGATACTTGATAGAGTATTTGACTTTTCATGATGCTCATGTGGATGTTCCTTATTTGGACATAAAGTAGCAGTGTGTATGAATTTGTGAAGTCCTGTACATATGTGGTTCATTCTTTCTACTTTTCTTTTAAGTCCTGGGTTGTGTCATATTGTTTTTATTTAATTTAATTGTGTCTTTAGTATTCCATTATTTTTTCATCTACCGTTAAGTATAATTTGTTTACTTTTATTGCAGAACCGTTTTACTTCAAAAATTAGATACCACTATCCTCCACTATTCATTGTTCTCCACAAAAAAAGATTAGTTTCTATTTTCTTCCAAACACTTTTTTGGACCAAAATTGTGTCTTACTTCTTCCGAATGCTAAAATGTATCTAATGAAAAATTACCGATATTAATTTATTCATCGAAGACCTGTTGTAGTGACTATTGTACACTGTATTGTTAGAAGAGTAAGGCTCTTGCAGTCGATGATCTCATAACTCTGATAAGGCCTAATTTATTAAGACATACTTTTGCTAAATTGTTTATCAGAAATTATGGATCCTATGATTATACATAAACAAAAAAAAAATAGGTAAGCAGAAAAATTGTCTGGATTTTATTTTTTTGAAGAAAATAAACAGTTAAGGAAAATTATGCCTCATTTTTGGAGGAAAATAGATAAGTTCGTATTAATATTTGAAAAAGGCGAATCTGCTGAGGTAAAAACTTCCTGATTGGCTTTTTAGTTTCCAATATTATAACGCTCATATAATCATGTAGGCAAATTACCACCAATTCATTTTCGACTAACTATGTAGGTTTTTTCTCCTCTAATGTGGCCAATGGCCATAATATTGTTCGGTTGTAGTGCTACGCATATTTGACGGAGATAAAAACGGTGAATTAACTACAGTTCTAGGGTACCCAAAGGGCTACTATTCGTATAATTATTATATAACATCGTTATTATTGGTAGGTATATAATAATAATATATTATTCCAAACGCGTCGTATCCAGAAGGCATAGAACGATAGTAGACGATTCGGTCGTGCAGGCAAAGGCAACGGCTCTAACTGCAGGAGGCACTATAAATCTTGATTTTAATCCGTGCGTACACCCGGTTTACACACACCCACACACATACATATATACATATATATATTCGCTATAGTACACACTGCAACATACATAATAAAACTAGATTAAGTCGCTCGTGTGACGACGGAGTTTATAGTTATTCGTGGCGACGGTGGTGGTAAGAAACGTTTCGTACACAACACGATTTTGAATTAAGGTAAACCTTTGCAGCAGAGTTTATTGATTTTGTGTTTGTATTTTGTTCGTTTTTTCCCCTTCGGTTTCTTATTTTTTTCCTCACACGTTTCCTATTTATTGTACTACTATATGCGTGTTACACAACCTGCCTACTAGTGCAGAATCAGGAACATCGTTAATAACCCGGTTTTGTCCCTGATACTCGTTAGTTTTGCCATCGCAACAACGATGCATTCGGAGAGCTATGGTAATAGATGCGTGATATTCATAACGTCGAGTGCTCTTGTATTATTATTAAATGTGCCTATTGTGTTTCGGAGATTTAATCAAAACAATCATTTTAAGAGTTTATAATTTCTTACAGCTTCGTTTAGTTATATCAATGTATTCAGAAGCAAAAATTAAAAAAAAATATTTAAATGTTTATGTTAATGTGCGATATTATGATTTTCAAAAGGGTTGAGCTAATAGTTATAATAATATATTGGTCAATTACAAACCATTCATATTGTTACTTAAACATAATAGGTTAGATTAACAAGATTAGGTGACATTCAGTGACAATATTATAGGATCTATAGATACCTGCATTAAGCATTAATAGATGAATAAATATACTATATTAAACTTAAAAAATCTATTTTTTAACACACGTATTCAAAATTTCAAACGTACCTATTTGTTGGTTAGTATTAAAATATAAGTTATTGACATTAGCAAATAAGTTAAAGCCATTATTCGTTTTAAAACAACGGTAAAATAAATATTTGAAAAATAGATTAGTAAACCAACGTTATGTCTTTAGATGGAATATGGATAGATTTTCATTTAAAACTCAATTCATTGAACGTAAACTAAAATATAAATTATATTTCCATAAAAATATCAATATACAACAGAATCAATTTTTTTTTTATTAATATGACTGTAATTTTATTTTGCAGATGGTACTGCTCAATGTAAGTAAAGACATGTAATGTTTACAAAACTATTAAATTTTTATTTTTAAATGTATTTCTTTCGATCTGTCGTCCAACATTCTACCTATCTACTCGTTATATTTTTTTCATATAGTTTTTGCTAACTAGACTTTACTTTTATAATGTTACCCACCTATATTGAATAAAACTGACAGTTTCACTTATTTTCTAAATCACAAAAATAAATGACCAGCTGGTTGTCTATGACTTCCGGTTGTTTTTTTTTTTTTTGCGTTGTGTTGTATTCAAAACCTAAACAATAATATGCTTTTAGTGAATTTGTCTTATTTATTCGGTTCAATAAGCGCCCCAAAGCCTCATTATTTGTTTGTCTTATGGTTTTATGCTTTTCATTTTAACTGTAGATATCGACTTTGTCTGTATTCTGGATGGTTAATATGTTCTATTTTTATATTTGGTCAGCAGATAACTACTTGAATACCAAGTTGTTATATTATTTTACTCTTAAAAGACGATATTCTTATGATTTCCATAAAAAAACCTTTTTTATAATGAGTTTTTGTTTATAATCTTTCCTAAATTATACTGACCTTTTTCTAAAATAATACATTTGTAATTAATTTTTATTTTTGGAACATGAAAAATGTGTTCGATTTCAGTATTTTAAACTATCCCTTATACTTACACTATTATTTTTCACACATATAGTGTAACAGTTAACAAGATTTTATTTTTAAATAACAATCTATATTTTTCTTTTTATAATACCGTTAAAAAATGTTTATGTTAAACCAAACATTAAATAAATAGTTTTTTTTTTATTTATCTATAAATTAAACTGAAAAAAAATAATTTTTCTTAAAATACAGTGTTAAAAGAATCACCCTGATATCCCTATTTTATTAAAGACTATTATTATGTTACTTCTTTTTCTGAATTGAATAAAGCCTTTAAAATATATAGATAGACTATTAGATGTATATAGTTAAAAAATTATATTTTACATATATTGTGCAATTTATATAAAACTTAAGGAAGGTATTTAACTAAATTAGATGCCGGTCTTTATTATGTAATCCTTTTTTTTATACAACAGGAAAGTTGTTATCATTATTATAATATGTAAACTAATATTTTGAATGCGAATAATTTTAGATATACCTATACATACAACATACAACCAATGTCATACATATTATATTTTATTTTATCTTCTCTTGTCTCGTGTATGAACTATTCATATATTAGGCATATTATATAATACCCAATTAGTTATCAAGCATGATGCTCGTATCCCTGCATAAAATGGTGCTTAAAGTAAACAAAAATTACAAACAATTATATGTCTTTACCTACTTGATGCATTCCGCTTATGTTTATTGATTATATTCTTGTATACTTTACTATATTACATTTTATTAATATTAGACTAGGGTAGCTTTATTTTGTCGTAATAATTATCAAAATGCAGCTAACTCAGCTCATTCTGTAAAGTGTACGATGATATAATAATGTTATTAAATAGATATGTCAGTCAAATATGAATTTAATTATGAATAACATAATCGTAAAATTGCATTGTTTTTACTTTTCGATTATATATTCTGATTATAATTATTATTTTTTAGCGAAATTGGACGGTGTTAAAACCTACATGCGAATGAGAAGAGTACCGAATCACTTGCAGACCAAAGTGATTAAATGGTTTGACTACCTCTGGTTAACGCAAAAATGTTCAGACGAAGAAAAAGCCATTAGCTGTTTACCGGGTAGTTATTAAATGCATTATTCTGTTTTTAATTAAAATTCGTATAGTGTGAAAAAGTAACATCGCATTTTGTTATAACTGCTAAAATACAATGTATAAAGTGTTTTAATATTAGAATACAAAACATTGAAGAACCTCGCACCAAAACAGTATTATTAAGAAGGAAAACGGCTTGAGAAAACGATAATATTTATAATATAAGATCTTATAATTATAATATCAATAAAGTATACTTACACTTACAATGTCATGACTAGGTTTTTAATTTTTATAAGAATATTACAACTTACATTAACAAAATTAATATGCTGGTATAATTTATCGTTTTTATAGATAAACTAAAAGCTGAGATCGCAATAAACGTACACTTGGACACGCTGAAAAGGGTAGAAATCTTTCAGAATACGGAAGCAGGATTCCTTTGTGAACTGGTGTTGAAATTAAGACCCGTGTTGTTTTCTCCCGGCGATTATATTTGTAGAAAAGGTACTCATCGTCATTTTCAATTCATTATGGTGTTAAACAGTATAATCATCATTAGCGGAAAGATTAAATTATGAATCGTTTTCAGGGGAAGTTGGCAAAGAAATGTACATAGTCAGCAGAGGGAAACTACAAGTGGTCACCGACGATGGCAAGTCGGTTTTAGCAGTACTTCGAGCAGGGTCATATTTTGGAGAAATCAGTATACTTAATATGGGAACAGCAGGTAAATTCTTTCATCAGTTCAATGTAACTGTGTGAGTGGGTGTGTGTTGTTGTGTGGATAATAACACTTCATGTTGTACAGGGAATAGGCGGACTGCTTCAGTCCGGTCAGTAGGGTATAGCGATCTGTTCGTTTTGTCAAAAAAAGATATGTGGGACGTGCTCAAGGAATACCCAACTGCCAGAATCAGACTAGAGGCAATAGCGACCAAACGTCTGGAAAAGTACAAAACTGATCCTAGCCCAGACGATAAATTAGAAGGTTAGTCAAAACCCATAAATTGTTTGAATACGTTAAGCATTACTTAAATTTGTACCTATGTGTATAATATGGAAGAGTTATTTGAAAATTTATTAGGGTAATAAAATTGTCTTCTTTATTTATATAGGATTAGTCGGAAGGCGATGCAAGTCGACGCCTGGAATCGTAGAAAGCCAAATTAAAGTAGAAGATGAGATGTGGTTGCAATCCAGCGAAGGTCTTTTAAGGCCTGCGGCTACATTTAACAGTAACATCAATAACAGAACATCATTCAGTCCTACCGCAAGTCCTAGTTTCAGGTTAGTTACGACTCGAATATATTTCTGTTCACACGTAATAATATACTTCCTAGATAAAACAAAACTATATTATTCTGATACAGATCAAATGCCGCAGCTACTTTAGAGTCCCCTCTGTCTAGTAAATATTCTCTAGATCAAGAACACCACCATCACCACCATCATCATGTTCAAGATGCTCAAAAACCACAAGCGACAACTTCGGGTGAATATCGATTCCAATAACTCTCATCAACGTTGTTATTTTTCGTGTCTGTTATAACCATAACGTCTGTTATACACTAGGTGTAGGTAAAGATGCAACGATGGTGTCCGCATTGGAAGCAGAAATCAATAGACTACAAGAACGTTTGATAGCTGTGGAAACAGAAAACTTGTACCTCAACAAAAAAGTTACTCAACAGCGATGGGACATGGACCACAGGCTTGCTGAAATTGAGATGCAGATTTGTAAAGACGTTGGAAGTAGTGCAGATAGTAGTTGTGATGATAACGAGAGAAATAAAGAGTCAATCATCTAAATGATTTTTCCAATTGAATTTAAAAAAAACAGATTCATCTGCGCCAAAGACTGACGTCAATATTATATCGAGTTATAAATTGTATTTTTTTTTTTAATTACCAGGGTGAAATTTATAAAACCCAGGAAACTGCAATTATTTTGGTTCACATAATATAAACAGATGAATTTACTAATAACGCGCGTAAGATTCAGGCCTAATAAACATATTTTTAAAACTCAAAATGAAATTTCTTCAACCTCATGTGATTAATTGATAATTACAGGCTCGAATGAATTAAATTATTCTTGATAAAACACATATAAATACTAAATGGAAATTTCTCTTCTACTTAGTGAAGTATTCGCGTTTTGCATTTTAGAAATTGAATCATAAGATATTTACATGTCATGAGCTGATTAAGATATACATTATACATCCTACGTAGGTATATATCTAAATGTACGTATGATGTCATGTAAATATATTATATTAATAACAGCATTTTGAAGCTGATACCGATCATGCAAATTGTTAGAAAAGTTAAAAAATGTTTGTTTGATGCCCACCGACGTTTTTAAATAGGTACCAATTATTTGTTGTTTTTTTCAATTACAATTGTTAACTTATCAAAGTCATAATTATATAAATATATATATATAGTTGCAGTGTTGTCCCTTATTGTAATATTGCAGTAAGTTCCTGTACAACGTTTATTAGATAAACATTTAAATTATGGGGACCAAATGATTAAATCGGTCAATGACTTTGTCACCTGCATAGAATTGCAAAACCAATAATATATGTAATTCAAAACTTCTATTTAAAGAAATTATTTTCAAATTTGACATTTCCTACAATTTCCTTTAGTAATGTGTTTGTTTGTTATTTTTTAGTATTTAATTAGTTTATATAGACACGGTTTAATGATAACACACGTCTAGTTAGACATACAATGTACTATGAGCTTTTTTTATATATATTTTTAAACATACCTATTAGTATTTATTATTTGATTAACATATATTTATTTTATTAGATTATCATAATCCTTATATCCTATAACATCCAAGCTATAGGTATACGAGCTTGGCCCTTTTTTTTTCATTAAATTAACGTTAGGCCAGCATATAATACTATTTAGAGAAATACTGTACAAAATTTTTATTTGTGAAGAAATATATTGTAAATAATATATAATAATATATATTATATTACTGTCATTATGAAAAGTGTTGATTATCTTGTTGCTTTATTATTATTATACAGTTATAATTTTTATGCAAAGTGTTCTCAAAATAGATAATGAAAAAAAAAATAATAACATTTGAATTAATAAATGAATACTTGAAATTGTTATATTAAATTTAATGTAAGTAAAATAATAAAATAAAATATTAAAAAGTAGTAAAGTAAAGTTGATTTAAAATGTGAAGTTATTTTTCCGGCGAAATAACATTTTTTTTATATATATTATATATTTTATATATATATATATATAAATATAATATATACTAAAAAAAGACATAAAAACACTTTTTTTTAAATTACATTTTACCTACGTATGTAAATATATACCTATGTATATACATATGATAAGTATGCGAACAAATTTTAAGACACTTTGTATAATTTTATAACTATGAGTATTATATTATTAACTTATTTATAAAAATTAAAACTTTTATTCGATTTTTTTTTTTAATTATGTATATTTACCATTAAATAATTAAATTTATTTTCCACAATGTCATAGTATCATACATCGATTATACAATAAAAATAAAATTCTTAAAATATTATTTACGATTTACAAATAATAATATACCTCGAGTCTATTCACCACTTCACACCATCCTATGCTACAGCAGTATTAACTCTGAAACTACCTACGTAATAAACTAATAGCAATTAATAATAATCAATAATATATCAAGTAGACAAATAACATTAAAATAATTATAAGTTATGCAATGTGTTTGACGAAAACTAGCTTAAACTATCGGTTACTATAATCAAAAGAAATCACTTATAGTCATATAAGCAAATTTTAAGATAGTTTCACTATTTCTAAAAAAAGGAGCCGCATACCACCAGCTCTACTCAAAATCATTTTGACACTCAAGGGGGCGGTAACTTAAAAAAGGTTGAGAAACACTGCATTACATTATTACAATTACTTAATGAAGAGATACACTCAATACCTCACTACCTCAGCTCATACTTCCCCAGTTTTAATATCTAGAGTTTAAAAGATTTTATGGCGTATTTCCCTTTTACATGGTACATATTTCATGTACCTTCCTAGATAAAAATTTTGAAAATTTAGTTACGTTATTTGTATTCGTTGATTGTTTAAACCAGGGATTCTCAAGCTGTGGTTCGCATACCAATTGGGATTTGGGGGTACTCGAAATGTTTTAAGGGGTACGAGTCTGGCCAACAAACCAACAAAAAAAAGTCTTTAAAAGTCTTTATATTTTTTTATGTATATTTTAATTTAGTAACTAAGAAGGGGGTACTCAAAAATATGTATTGATAAAAAGGGGGTACAGTGTTTATAAGAGTTTGAGAATCTCTGGTCTAGCATAAGAAAAATATATCTAGGAACAAAGATCAAATATATAAATCCGTTAAAAATAAATAATTGTCACTAACCGCTGTTTATAGATAAATGGTAAAAGATATGAATAAAGCTGTGCAAATATTAATGATGTGATTCACATAATATATTAATATAATATTAATTCTTTAAGAACAAACAGATAATAAAAAATGTCATTTTTAAATACATGAAAAAAAGAACCAAAGTTGCATAGTAATCAGAATAATACTAAAAATTTTACAATAAAATTATTTTCGAAAAAAATATTCTTCATAAAACGTTACTACAATTCTAATTTGTTGTTTTATTATAATTATACTTAACTAGCATCGAAAATATGGTATAGCAAAATCGCATCGTCTGAAAATAAAAATAAAAACAGATTTATTCAATTATTCAATTATAACATAATTGCAATTTGTAAACTGTAATTAAATAACAGCAATGGAAATATTATATTAATAAAAACAATATTTTTCGATTTTATCAGTAATTTCCAACTTCTATAGTCTATAAGGTATTACGCATACTACATAGACGTTGAAATGTAACAGGAAATCAATAAATTGACTAAATCTCAGCAAACTAGTATTTTAAATTATTACTAACAATTTTTTTTTTAACTCAAGTTGTAATAAATTTCGAATTTATGATTAAAGATTTGCCGCATCTTTTTTTTCTAATCACTTGTAAACAGTGTTGCACAAATAAAAAAAACCAAGAAAATAAAATACAATTTTTGGATCAGAATCTAAAATTATCAGATTCATATTCAATATCAGTACCATAACGCGAAAATATAATAAGTTATAAGTGAGAATATTACTCAATTAAAATTATATTTTAATTTAACTATCTGGTATTTTCTTTTTAAATATTACCAAACAACGGTATTTATTTAAATACATAGCTAAATATATAGCTATTCCCGTAGAACGGGATAAGGATGCACGATGTAAGATATACTGCAGGTTAGTCAACGTAGCATTATTTTTGATTTCCAATGTTTATCCTGGGAAAACGCAACTAGCGCCCAAGCAGAAATGAATGTAGTTATAATTTATTATATGTTTTCATGATAGATATTTTTTTTTTATTTCGATATAATATATATAATTGTGTACAGAGTGCGTTAGCTATACTTCTTCTTATGGTGAACAGCTGATTTTTGACGATTAACTTCGAGCATTACTCTGGAGACCAATATCTATACGGCGTTGAGTATACTTATTTCGATGGTTGTATCTATGTTAAAATAAAAACAATGAATTATGTTTGCTAACAATTTTGTAGGCATTTATCCCAACAAATTTTTAGGAGCGTCTCATTAAATGACCGATTTTATTGTATCAAAAGATAGTTGAAGAAAAACATATTTAGCTATTTTAAATTAAATGTATAACAATTATTTCAATTCAAAGTGTGAATGCATTCACTAAAATTTAAAGGATCATAGTAAATAAACTAGACACCAAAATTGTTGATTTGACTATCAACATTTTTAGTAAAAAGGCTTTATCAAAATCCATTAAAAAATATAGTGGTTAAAATTTGAAAAGATAAACTTGATTTTGCAATATTGTGCAAATGTTACAATTGCACCAACATTTTGAAACTGTTATAAAAAAAATTCCTGTTAAAAATTAAGAAAAACGTCTTTTTTGTTTTTTCGAAATCCCATATCATTAATCCATAATCTTTGAAAAAAACCCAGATACAATGACATAAGATATTTCGCATTACGCAAACGCATTCCTTATACACACATGCGGAAACACGCAACATATGAAACAAATTAATAATAATCTATATTCTTCCGATCAGACGCTGCACAGTATAAAATCATGAACGCATCGAACTCATAAAAATGCAATGTTATTTTAACGAACACACAATAATGAAGAAGGAATTATACTAATATTGTCCTAAGGATCAGACAAAATCTAAGCTGTATCGGGGTTTTCCAGAAGAAGCCTCAAGATACACACATCGTCCACGCCGGTAAGAACTTCGATATATTTTTACCATTTCAACGAATGCACTTATACATGTGCATCCGATGTGACGATCTTATACTACTAACCAAATCAATTTGTCAATTATTTCTTTCCGCAAAACTTAACTTTGTCTACCATGTACAAGACATATTAATAATCATAGACATAGATAATACGGGAAAGTTATCCTGGGTAGGCAATCTACAGGTTAGATTACATTCAACTGACAACTAATTATCAATGTCCATGAAAAGGGCTTTATGGTGTCCACAAACAATAATAATCTAATAATCTCTGAGAACTAATTATATACAGGTAGAAATATTATATAGTAGCGTTACCCTGAGTCGTCTACACGTTAGATTACGTTAGACAAGTGACGCGGTCCTCTGTAGTTGCAATGTACAAGCACTATACCGACCCGTCTATGTCGTCTCCAACCACCACTACGAAACACAAGCATCGTGACCAGGTCAACACCCACATACCGACAGTAACCTGTCCTAAGTCAAGACCTTTATCAAACGTAAACAGTTACCGTACATTTTTGTTATTGCTCTTTTGTAAAACCACAAACGTCTGTGGTGTGAACTGTAGCCACAATAGCGAGGGAGAATATTTTACCTACTTAATAAATTCAAGTTAAAATTAACTAAAATAACTATTATACATAAAGTATTTATAATGTGATTCACCTATCACCTCAGCCACGATTGACCATGATGACCATAATTCTGGTGTTCATGGAGCCCATGAACGTAATAATACCTATGAACTAACAATATATATCTCATCGAATCACTATTTAAATAATAGGTATTATTTTGAGTACTTTGTAACTTAAATTTTAATCGAATCATAACATTTCAATATCATACATACTATAACCCGGGAAGAAAGTATCTCTTGATTTACTATTAACTATATAAATTAAAAACTTAACCCACGAATACACATCTCAGTGACTTCGTCACTTCCAGCATCGACATCAACCCCGTGGAGACATATCCAAGAATACGTCTACATACGCAGGTAAGTGAATTAAAATATTTCATATAATATTTTACAATATTAACATTAATAGCCCATATTCTCAAATCCATCATGTCTGAGCTTAAAGTTATTTCCTCTAGCAATTTAAAAATGCATGATGTGATTAGCCGTCGTTCTGCTGGTTCCTTTGGGGTTTACTCGAGCTTAAAGTACTTTCTGCGCGAGTGATGACTGCCAATCCCATATCCGATAGCGAACCTCTTCACCAACATTTGGTCATTAAAATGGCTATGATGACAGTAGCGCCTAAATTTGTTGTTGGTTCTAATAGTGTAGTTTTCTCTAAGCTAATTGTCGTGCCAGTGGTAAAATTTGGGGACATTTTTGTCTCCAGGTTTCATCCACAGGTTATTGCCTCTCAACTCAAGAATGAATAGTTTGGTGTCGTGGATGTATCAATAACCCAAATAGTCACAACTCACAAGACATCCAAATTATTCCTCCTTTCATTTTCTAGTTCCCGCAGAGATGTTGACTGATGTTTTACAGCCTAATTTCTGGCCTGAAGGAATTATGGTGAAACGCTTCTGAAAACGTTTACTTCCTGAAATGATTGCCAATTCCTCAGCTTCTAAAAACTCGGTTTTCTACTTATTGATGATTCTTCCCTTGGTAATATTGTAAATAATGGGATATATAATTGTTATGTTCTATGTACGACTAGTGTTAACCTTGTATATTATGTTCTCTTATAAAGCCAGTCTATTTTGGTTTGTATTAAAACTGCCGTGGTCTTAGAACTAAACTTACTACTATGAACCTTAACGTAGCTGTTTTCATTACATTTTGATAAGTTTTTCAGAAACGTGGTTTACTGAAGGTATTTTTTCTAATGAATTAGGTTTTTAAATGTGACAGGTTCAGTGTAACTAGTGTTCATAATAGAAGTGGAGGTGTCCACATATCAGTTCGTAATGATGTTTCGGCGCAATCTTTCAACATCGCGACGGTGACTTTGAACAACTTTTTGTTACGATTAGTTATAATTTAATTACTTATATCCTATGCGCTGTTTATTGACCTCCCGAATCCACGGTTGATTCCTATAAGTTTTTTATTTCGAATCTTGAAAATCTCATAATGACGTTCCCTGACTGTCCGTTTATTGTCTCTGGTGATTTTAATCTTCCTGGTATCCACTGGTCGAACGACAAAAATGATGAAATTTATTCGACTTCAATCAGCTGCCATGCTCACTGTATCCCTGAAAAAATTGTTTAGCTGAATTTTTTCCAACTGAATGAGATTAAAAATGACTACGGTTCCGTTTTAGATTTAGTTTTGAGCAGTAATTGCGATATGATTATTACGAGGTCTGATGAGTATCTTGTTCTTGAAGATTTTAGCACCCAACCTTGGTTTTAGAAACGGTTTTGACCCCAGTTCCAAATAATTCTTAATTGAACCATATCTTCTTTGATTTTAATAGAGCTCCAAAATTGAACAATTCCTATTATCTCACAATTTGAAAGATACTATTAGCTCTTTAAATGCAAACAAACCCATTAATGCTTTTTATGAAGCTCGTCACTTTTGTATTATTAGTTTTGTCCCACAGGTTGATTCATTAAGTCTGAGTTTTCCCCATAGTTTTCTAGTGACCTTAAAGGTTTGTCCATCCAAAAAAGAAAAGCCCATACCGCTTACCAGGGCTTTGATATCAACACTTGCTTGAGTACTCCACTTTTTCTCTGCTTCAAGCGAGGTATAAGTTTCTTTCCAAGAAGTATTATGCAAGCTACATCAAAAGAGTTGAAACGACCTTGTGTACCAATACCAAATATTTTTGGGATTTTGTGTGGAAAAATAAAAAAGTTTCTAACATGACATATTCTATTAAATTGAATTGTATTGCTAGTGTTGATAGAACTACTATGGACGAGCTTTTCTCTAAACATTTTAGCTCCATTTTTTCACCTGATGGTATACATTTTAATATCAGTACTAATGGTGGTTCGCCATATGAGCTTCCTTCCTCTTGCAATATTTAGCTAAGTGATGTCGTCTCTAGTCTAGCCAAACTATGTCTTACTAATTCGGCCGGACCTGGTGGCCTTCCAGGTTCTTTTATTTGTAATCTTAGGTCTGTTTTGTATTTTCCAATAATACTTATTTATAGTAAATCTGTTCCTGAAGGTGTTTTCCCTGATACGTAAAAGATTAGTTTAGTTACTCCAACTTTTAAGTCATGTTGCGTTACGGATGTCATTAATTACAGGCCAATCAGTATTATCAATCACAATGCCAAACTACTTGAGTCTTTTGTTTTGAAGTCCATATAGAAGCCAATTAGTAGTATCATTATCGATGAACAACGCGGTTTCCAATTTGGGCGTTCAATTACGATCTGCAATTAAATTTTTACTGAGTACGTCTTAGCAAGCCTTCACATGTTGATTTCATTTATTTGTTCTTCGCCCAGACTTTTGGCAGCATGAATCACCGTGATTTGCTTAGAGTTTTGTTACATCTTGGGTTTAGCGAGCTTCTAATGGCATGGTTCCGTTCCTATTTATCTGAGAGGAAACCGCTTGTCAGGATTTATATTTTTTGCTCGAGCCCAGTAAATGTATCCTCAGGTGTAACTCATTAAGGGCATCTTTCACCCTTCCTTCTTGCTTTTTTTGTTAATGGTATCAAAGATGTGATTAAGCATAGCAAACTTCTCATATTTGCTGATGATATTAAGCTTTTCAGATCAAATAAAGGTTACTTTGGCCTAATACCCCTACTCAAATCGAAGACACTATCATAGAGAATAAAAATAACGCTATACGAAATTCTAGGGAGACCGATAGCATTACATACCATTTAAACGGTACATTTAAACGAAAGTTCCGTATACGAATATTTGGTCCTAAAACCAAGAAATAAAGAACTGTATGGCGAAACAATTATAATATGAGTCCTTAAAAGCAGTAGGGATGGGCTGGGCATGTGTGGAGATCACAAAGCCCCTAGGGTTGACCACAGGATGGAAACCTAACATAAAAAGACACCGAGAGGAAGACCCAGATAGCGTTGAAAGGACAGAAGTATGAAAGATACATCAAGGTTAGGAGAGAATAATGAAGAGAAACGTGCTCACGATAGAGATGGATGGAAGAAAGTGGTTGCTGCGGGCAATGGACCTAAATGGCCCGTTTTTACAGAGAAAAGGAGAAAAATAATATCTTATAGAACGTCCAGTGGCGTAGCCTGGGTATTAGCTTGGAGGGCTAGCTCAGGGAGTTTATAACCCCCCCCCCCCAGCTCATTGACATTTTTTTTCCTTATAAACGCATTTATATTATGCATATATGAAAACTATAAAATACTTAATTTAATTTATTCTTGACCTCCTATCCATAATATGGCACTGAATACATCAACTACGATACCTTAGTATCCACTAGTTACTGCCAATACAATAAGTATGAAACACTACACATAAGCAGTTCCTCCACTTACGTATATGATATACTATCGTTTATCAACCCCTCGAATTGACCCACTTTACATTAATTCGATTCTCACATATCTAGAATTTCAACCAGTACTACTTTGGCATGGACTTTTTAATTTTGTTTATTCTGTTTCAAGTAGTCAATACATTCAAATTAATTTACAACAAATTTAATCTTATATAATCGTATATAATATAATAATATGTACAATGTACCTGTGTAAACATTTCCAAATTCACAATTTTGGTGTTTGTAAACTTCAGTTTTAAATGATTGGCATTATTTATTTTCATTGCCAATAAAATCAACTTCTTACATTTTATGTCCACTGCAGTCCAATTACTACTATATAATGCGAAAATGATGGAATCTTTCTAAACAATAAGACATTAGTTTTTAGTCTAATTTAAAAACGCTTATCTTGTACCTATTGGCACCTATTTATAACATAAATATATTTAATATTACTATATTTACTAAAATTGTTGTTACATATAGTATTTTATGTTAATTTAAATTAAATAAAGCAAGATATTGATGCATTTTAGTTCATAAGTACGTTTTTATAATTATTCATCACAACTATAACAAATTGTTAAGTTTAATATTTATCAATTGACTAAGCAAACCATTTAAATAGTCAAGTCATAGTTATAAAAATTTGATAGTATTAATAAATTGTATTATTTAATATCATAATATTTACTTATTTTTTTGATGATACTTATTGATACATTGATAAATTACTAATTGATTTCATAAATTGATAATACCTATATATTTTACAGTAAAACAAAATAAAGCGAAAAAATACAACATTATTATTACTTTTTCATTTATAGATCCATATAACCAACACGTCATGAATAGTTGAAAACTAATAAGAGGATGTACAGTAAATAATTTAAATGTGGTTGTAGAATCTCCTAAGTCATTTTCACCAAAACTCTAAAAATTAAATATAAGTAATTATTAGGTATAATATGTTATTTATTTAAATATAGATTCTATAACTTTTAATTTTTAAATGTTGGATCACAAAATAGTAAGATTAATAAGTTTGTATTTTACTTAATACAGACAATATGTAAGTTCATAAAAAAAGTTAATTAATTGCATTTATCTTACCATCGCAGCAACAAACCAAATAACTATGTGTGAACTTGACGTTATGAATATTTGAAAAAGAGCTACTGGCCGAAATATCGTACAGTATTCTTTTAATTTTCTATAAGAATTAAAAACAAAATTATTAGTTTTTGAAATTTAAAATTGGTTAAATTATATAATAAATAGAATTGAGTGGTATAATTTATTGTACCCTTATTTATTGTAAAAATATTTATTTTGTATATCTTTAAAGCTACATCGGAGAGTACAGTTAAGTAATGATGACATGATATATACAATAAGTAATAAACAAACCGTATAGTTTTATTAAACTTAAAACAATAAAACGTATTTGAATTAAATGAATTATATGGAAAAAACATAACTCACCTTATAACAGTTTGATGGTCTGTAATTATAATTTTTAAATCATCATACAATGCATCGAATCTTTTTTCCAAATGTGTTACATCGAAACTAGTGTCTGTAAACATGTATGTTATCACAAAATTACTTGATATTTAATTGTATATATAATTTGTATTTCTTAATATATGATATTAAAATTACTTCTTCATTTCTTACTAAAATGTACCGAGGTGGTAAATGAGGTAGGTACTGACAGACTAAAATGTAGTCAGTGTACAATATATGTCTGTAAATAGGTGTTGCATGTTCCAATACATTTTTAGTCATTATAAATGGTTACAAGAACTTATTTGAGATCTTGTATTGCATTTAAAATTTTTTTTTAATTTTTAAAAAAACTAAAAAATGTATGTGCCTTTAAATGAACTTTAAATTAGTTTAAATATTTTGAAAATGTAATTGTGTAAGTACAGAAATACTATTAAAAACACTCAGCGTGTTAGCAATAGAATATTTCTGATAAAGACAAAAATTCAGACAAAGAGTCTTACATTACTTATTATCCTATCGTATAAGATAATTTTCCAATATTGAGTACCTAGCTCTGAATGTGTATTCTCCGTCTTACTAACATAGCATAAATACCAAATTGTCCGTTTAACAGTTCCAATTGTATGTGTTAAGCTTAAATATTATAGCGAATTGACCTATTATCAAATTCCGATGTACGAACATGACCTAAATTTCATCTTTGGCTTTTTACCATATTTTAATTTTAAACAAGTTATGAATATGTGAAATATTAATATTTAAAAATGCTCGAGTTCGCTTAAAATATAATGAGCCGTTAAACACGAACATCACAGATAACGTTCTTATTTAAAGTTTTATAATAATCAATTCAGTCTAATATTTATGATAACAACACATTTCACAAAATTGGAATTGCTGAAAGTACATTTTGGTATGTTTTGCATTAATTCGACGGAGACACACAATAGGGTACGACACGACGTCCTCTTAAGCGAAACAAAAGTTAGGTACTCACTCAAATCTTCTTTTGAGCATATTGTATTGTAGTTCAGTGATTCACATGCAATACAAATTGTTTCCATTCCAGAAGATAATTCAAAATATATCAAAATCATAAGAATATCGCAAACAAGTGTGAAGTATAAATAGCAAATATTAATTATTATTTCGATGATATAAAATATATAAAAATTCAAATTATACGTTTCATCTGACACTATTAAATATAAATTAAAAATATTCATTCGGTATTTGCTGTATGAACCGTCGACATTTCTAATATTTCTAATTGAATTATTCATAACACATGGACTAAAAATCCAACAAAAAAAAATGAATAAAGTTATTACAATATAAAAGTAGGTAACTCGTAGAGACCGTGTTTGCCAATTTTTAAGTACATTTCTGTCGTAGTGTTTGTACGAAATATAGTTAAAGCTTGTATCGGCAATGCATTTCCATAAATCTTTGAAATAATAAAGAATATTACCCATTTTGTAACAGGATAATAATAAATTGCTTATGCTGCCCATGTAGTACATAAACGCAATTATATCATTTCTTAAATAAAACAAACCAACTGGAAACAACATCGATATGGTGAACATGAATGATCCAAAAAACACAATAACAATGTGATATATGTTGCTACCACAAAATGTTGTTGTGTTAGGATTTAAAATATGATATAAGCCCGTAAGTCTTGTAAACTTCAATGTATTTAAATTCATTGCAATATTATTCTTTATGTTATATTATACTGCTGACAAAAAAAACTACAATATATAATTGTAGATGTATTTCTTTAACTGAATTATATTATACTAGACCTACCCGAAGTTGCCGGTAACAAAATTATTATTATTATTATTATTATTATTATTATTATTATCTGTAACCAATGGCAACCCCATAAATAAACTAATAAAATATTCTTTATTCGTGAGCTGAAAATATGTGAGCTACCCTTTAATCAAGCTCCAAGAAGTGCAGTCCCGAGTGGGAGGTATTATCTGAGGTGTCCCACCCACCCAAGCGTAAGATGTTTACATTATACATGTCAGTTATTACATTTGTACATTGAGTTGGCACTCTGAAAATTGAAAATTGTTTAATGGTTGTATTAAAATTTTCTGTGAATGATAAAATTTTCAAAATATTTTGATTTTATATTTATATTTTTTTTTTCTAATAACCTTAAGATTCTATTTGTAATTCTGTCATTATCATATTATAAAATTATACAAATATTGCAAAAATGCTATTATATTTTGAGAAATTAAGTGTTTTCTTTTAGAAGAATCGCCCTTTAGGTCTGGTTTATGTGCTCATTGCTCATGGAGTGATAAAATGTTCGTGTTACAGTAGTTTTCTCGTTTAGACATTTTAAATAAAGAGATGGATCTTTGAAAAAATAATGAAGAAAAATTATCTCAAATATTTGCCAAGGTATAGATTTTTAATCCTTCATGTAAAAATAACATATACGTGTGATATTACTGGATCGCCATCGTAATTTTCTTAATGAAATGTATTTTATTTTGTTAAATATTAATTCATAAACATAGTACACACCTATTTAAAATTCAGCCCCATATATGTCTTCAATGATTTATTTTTGTTTTCTAAGGGTAAATATGTTTACAAATCCTCTTAAAATCATTTCAAACATAAAAATATTACTGAATGTCAGTGAAAATCAAATTCAAAAATCATATATATATATTTATATAATAATATGACAAGACACGATCAAATATGAATTATGAACAAAATATGAACTTTAAAAATGTTGAAATATATTATGTACCTACAGTAATGGATTCATAAAATCATAACTGACAATACAATATATTATATGCCACAATGATTTTCTTAAAATAAACTAAAATCTGGTTAAAATTATTTGTTTATAAATTATTAATTTAAAATGATAAACTTTACCAGAATTACATCGAATAGTAAAAAAATGTTCAATATCTTCTACTTCATGCGTTTATTTTTATATGTCTATCTACTACGTACTATAATATTATAATAACAAATTATATTAATAATAAAATTCAATGAATATTTTCATGGTAAATAATTAGTATGCATAGCTCAAGGCTGTTGAAAGCAAGTCGTTGTTCGTTCTTTTAGACCAATAAGAGGAAGACAAATATATATACTTCTACCTCTTTTTGGAACTTTCATGTTGAAACTTTTTTGATCGCAAAATATAGTGACGTGTGGCCGTGAGTATGTAGGTACGTCACGAATTACCAAGAATCTTTGCCGTAGTTTATCTTTAATTACATAAAGCTTTCGGGGAACTCACGCACACTAATGATCAGTCACTGCACACACAGTCACGCATATCACTCACGATGGCTATAGAGTATAGGATATTGCCTAAATCCAACCCCTTATAAATGGTTTGCTTTCAACAGCCTTAAAATGTCATTGTGTGTATTAAAATATAATAATATATAATTAAATGTTTCTAGTTCCATGAATTATATTTTGGAATTATAACAATTAATAAATTATTAAAATCGTTATTTTTCGTTTAAATATCTAGGGTAAAGTGATTTTTTTAAGCATGCTTAAGCACTCACTTCCATTTTTCCTTTTAATAGTACACTTATTCATATACTGATTTTTAGAATTTTTAAGTATATTTGAAGACCATAATATATTCAAATTCCTGGTATTTTTTATATTACTTAAAGAGTGTCATGTGACGATACAAACTTCTGTTTTTCAAAAGAGAACCCCATTTTTAACTGAAAATTGTTTAGAAAATAGTTTTTTTTTAAATTTCGATATATCTGAATCAAAATTCCAATGAATAGTTTCTGAGTTATTAAAATGTTTATATAAAAGATAATAATCCTTATAAATGGTTTTACTTAAATATAAACTATAATAAGTAATCTTTAATATACTAGGATGATTTTTAAAAAATTATTAATATTGGTGTATCAATAGTAGTTACTAATATTTGCAAACCACATGAGCCTTCATCTTTACTTAACACATTACCATAGACATATTATCCTTAGTAAACTAAGTTATACAACTCAAAAACAATTGATCAAAATCCCCAACAAAAAAATATCTGCTGAATAATTTAAAGTGAAGAAGTAGGATTTCTATTTGAAAAACAAAAGTTTATACCTTCAGTCATGAGTCGTGACACTGTGTGAATTGGCAGAATCGGGAGATTGTGGACTTCAACACCGTCTTGACATACGTGAAATAGGGAATTGTAAACAAGCCTACCACGAGCAGCGTACCCCGCGTTTGTGGCAGTAAACGTTTCCTGAATATGGGTAAACAAGGGTCTAATATCATGTTGGCGAAAAAACTCGTTTCCAAGGTTCAGACTTCAGATCATAGGTAAACGAGAACCCGATCAGCTGATCGAGTGACGCTTCTATATTGTTCTATGCTACAGTGGTACAAAAAATCATAAGTATTCGAAAATATGGTCTTCAAGTAGGTAGTTAAGAATTCCAAAAATCAGAATTTGAATATATGCATAATTTAAGCATACAAATAGAGTGTGCCCGCTTAAAAAATCACCCTGTACATTTTATTCACACAATTACATTTTCAAATGTATTGTTTCCCAAAAATTAATCCAACCTATTGTATTGTAATACTTGCCAATAATGATCCAAAGACAACAATTGTTTATGATATTATGTATTTCACTATTAATAGAAAAGTGGTCGATCTATACTAAACGAATCAAGAACATACAGGAGTCATTATAGCATCACATTAGATCATTATAAACAACTGTTTAAACAATTCAATAAAATTAATTTTTAGAAAAATGAAAAGTATCTCATTGTAGACCCGGTTAGGTCCACAATGATGCTATAAACTATCCTATGATGTTATTTTCCATATAAAATTAAAGTATTAACCACAAACAAAACCATTTTAACTTTTTAAGATTGTTTTATTATTTTTAAACATCGTTATTTTGAACTGTTATCAGCCAAAAATGATGAAAACAATATTATTTGTTGGAGGTAACAATTTATAACACTATCTCCAAGGCTCCAAATATCAACCAATTATCTATAGCTATATAGTATCTTTCAATTATAAAATATGATTTAGTTCACTTGTCTCATTGTAGAACATGTCTCACTGTACCCTAGTAACACACGCCCTTTAATTTTACATGTAAACCCTATAGCAAAAATAAAACAATTAAAGCATAAAGTTATAAAAATCTTTTCATTGTTGATAGAACCCAAATTGTATATTTTAAATATGAACTATGGTGCATAATCGGAACTGTATCCTATTCACACTTTATTATTCATGAGTCATAACTAAAATTTATATTTTTTTCATCTGTAGCTTACTTAAGTAGGTTAACACATACTACACATCGTATTTTTAAAATTTAATCTACAATAGACAAAACGAAGGTTTTTCATATCTGCTGATAATAGTTGAATCAAAGTAACATAGTGTTTGTTTAAAAAAAAAATTTTAACACATAAAAAAATTGTTAATTTGTTTGTATATTCTTAAGTAGTTAACGTTTTTTTCGTGTTCCAAACATAGCTCACGTTCTTAACAATTTCACAAATATATCGTATCTAGTAAGTTTGATATATAGGTTAAGTTTTGTGAATTCCAAATCTGTCACATTTTTTATACACGACCATTGATCAATTATTATTACATTGTAATATACCTATTACCTAATAATAGTATAATTTCTCTTATACTTTAATAAAAACGAATAAACAGTTTAATAATTAAATTCCAAAAAAACCATATCCACAACATAAAAATCCCAAGTATTTTACATTAGATATACCATTAAGGTGTATTTATGTTTTTGAATTTTAAAAGCACTACAGTTGGTTATGATTTTTTAATAAAGTAGAAACTTTGAGTTCGATTGACAATGAAAAATGGGTGGAGTAAAACACCAATGCATATTTGAATCACGCTAGCACTGTTTACATTAACTATTAACTAAACAAGAATTTTTTTTCGTTTTGTTTTTAAAGTTTTAAATAACAGTTTTTGTAACTAGAACAATTAATTAAATCAACATTTAAAAAAGAACGATAAATCAATTTTTAAACTTTATTTTAAAATATATTTTTGCTTCTTAAAAAATACATTATTTTTTTTATATTCCTAAATTAAGTTATATTTCAACAGTATTTGTAATGGATAGAAGAAAGGAACCAAGACAAATTGGGTGTTTATAATATAATAAGAAGCACCTGACATTTTTAATAGCCATACGAATATTGGTTTATGATTATAAATGAAGCCACTTCTTATAGTTCAGTTCACTTAAACAATATACTTTAAGGTTTAAGTAAATCACTTGTTTTTAAGTTAATTAAAGAGAGGCATCAACTAACAACGTGCAATATCAAAAAAATTTTGATATTTATTTTTATTTAATTTAATTAAACGCCTGTGTGGGCCTCAATCACAGTGCATAATATACAATATAATAATACATTATATACATAAAAGAACATGAAATAGACTTAATTAAGTATAACTATTAAAAACAAATTTAAAAGTAAAATATCGGTTGGTACATATGAAGGAATTTTAATATAATTACTTTAGGGACAACATGCTTTTTTAATTAAATGTATCGACATTATTTAATTTGTTGCATTCCCGCGATTCCCGAGAACTACGATGTATAAAATTATTATATCCATATCATGAGTGGGTTTTTAGAGAAAGTTGGACAAAAACGATACTGATAATTAGGGACGTGAAATTGCACAAATCCCAGTAACTTAGGACAAGATGTAGTTCCGGTTAAAAGCTTAGACATGAATTAAATGTCAGTGAGCCTATTATATTATATAGTATCCACTATTCAGACATTCTAAGTTAAAACTCACTTGAACTATTTTTAAGCATGTACCTAAACAAAGACGAAGTAATGTCACCAGTATTTCATTGTCGTTTGTAGCCAATATAACGTAAAAATCGTCACGAAATGCATACTGAACACACTCTAATGATTCAATAAAGCCTATTGGCGATGAATGTGATATGTTTTGACACAGATTTCATCCTTGAATTATTTTTTTATATTCCTAATTGGAAAACCAAAAAATCCAAAATTTCCTAATTGTAGTGCAAATTTGATTTTTATAAGAGAAAAACATAAGGTTATGCTAAAATATGACCCCCAAGACCCCTAACACATTAACTTATTCAAAGGCGATCACCAAGAATAAAGTACTCATAAGTCATAATCTAATTTTTTAATAGAACTGTAAAACAAAATTTTAACACATTTCAAAGCCTATTACAATTTTCTTGCATTTTACCAGAGTCTTTACTGGATGATACATTAGCGCAGCGTTTCCCAAACTCTTGTTTGGGCTGGCCCAGTAATTTATATTTTTCACCTTCGTGACCCACCAAAATATTTTGCATTTATCATTGTGTAATAAACGTCAAAATAAAACACATTTGAATCATCTCTCTCGTCTCTTTGACTTCACCTTCATACTTAATAGTTTAAATTATCAAACGAAAATGATAAATAACAAATTTAATATGAGAATTTCATTAAATTCTGCGACCCGGTATTAAATTTTCATGGCCCGGTAGGGAGTCGCGACCCACTATTTGGAAAACGCTGCATTATTAGCGTATTAGAGTTATCAGCAAAGAGTTGATAATCACAGAATATGAAGCACAGACTTATATTCGTGAATAAAATGACAAACAATAAAAGTTCCCTCCCTGGGGAACACCGAAGAGAGAATGAAATCAGCCAGACAAAAATTAATTTACTTTTACTAGATGGAATCTGTTCATTAGGTAGGAACTAAACCAAAACAATGAGAAGCCTAAAATTCTATACAAGTATAGTTTGACTATAAAAATACAGTGATTGGCCCAATCAAAGGCAGTGCCGCGACAACCAGAAGGAAAACATGTGCCGCTGTTAAATAATAACAATGGACTGAAAATCAGAACGATTTTTATTTTATTTTTCTATTATCAACAATAATATAATATCGACTCGCCCGTCGGGAAATCGAAAAACAAATTTACTAATTTTCAAAGAAACAATATGAAATAAATAAATAAATAAATAAATGATAATATTGATAATGATAAAATGTAAAAATCGTTAGATGAAGTTGAAAACGATTTCATGTTGCAATATTTTGCCCCTTTTTGATACTGCTATATTTCAGTTACAAGAATATTTCAAAGAATTTTGACTTTTAAAAACGAATAAATGTAGTTAAATATAATGAAGATGTAATTATGTCATGTTATGAATTTAGGAATTCATTTAATTTTATAATACTGATGTTAAGTCTTAATTGACTAGACGATAAGTGTTATTGATGAAAGAATATCTAGAAAAAACCAAAATAAAAATCAGTGCCAATGAATTGAATATTGATCATATACAATTACCAATTTTGCAAATAAAATAGAAAGAAAAAATGTATGTTTAATTAATTAGTATCATGTAATGTTATTGATTACAAGTGTTTCTACATGCCATTATTTAAAAAAAAAATTAATATAAAATTAATGTCTTACTAATAATTCTAAATATTAATGAGTTAATTATAGATAAAATAATTTAAGCAAGAAACCATAAACATAATATTATACATAACAGATTATATAATCAATTAGATACCTACCATATAAATTAATTTAAACTAAATTACTAAATATTATGTGATTCTAAAAATAATAATGTACACATAAAAATTAAATCAATCAAATAAAACAGTATAAATATTATTTAATAAGTAATATTTTAACAAATCATAAATTAAATTACATAACAAATAAATTCTATTTCATTTTATTTTTATTATAATTAATTAACATTGAAAATATTGAATAGCAAAAACGCATCGTCTGTAAAAAATATAATGTTATATTAATTAAATGTAAGTATTTGTTAAATCAACTGGTTTAAAAATTTACCCAACATAACAATTAAACGTCAATACCAATAATTATATAAGCTTCCTGTCACATTTTCATTAAAATATGATTATTTGTATAAATGTATTGACTTTATTATTTTACTTAAATACTTTTAATACTAAAAATTATTTAAATATGTATAATCATTGAGTATGTATTGCAAAAAAAAATATATTCTCAATGGAATAATTTATATTATTATGCTCATACCTTATAGGTAACAAAAAACGGAAACATGTTTCTAATCATAATAACAACATTTGAGATTCAAAGGGTTTTCTAAAAAAAAATGTGACTTTAATATGTATAATAATATTAGCAACCTTGAATTAAATATTCAAGCTTTAATACGTAGAAACTAAAATTTTTTCAACATAAATCAAAAATTTAAAATGCCTATAAAGAACTCAAAAAAGAATATTTATTCTCTAACTAAAAAAAAAAACTCGAATCTTGACTTTCTAGCAACCTTTCATAATTATACAAATATAAGACAAATTATTTTATTTTATTGCATATTTTGTTGTTATTATTATACTTACATGACTAAACATTTCCAAGTTAACGATTTTCGTATTTGTATACTTCATTTTTAACTGGTTGGCATTATTTAATGTCAAATTAAACAGAATCATCTTTTTACTTTTTAAGTCCATATCAGTCCAATTACTGCTATATAATGCGAAAATGATTGAATCTTTCTGAATAGCAAAACATTAATTTTAGATTAAATCAAATGCATGCATACATGCGGAATTTGTATTAGTTATATATACTAATATAGTCTCTATTAAATATTTAAATAAGAACTTCTTAAAATAAAACAAACTTAAAAGAATATATTAAGCAACTTTATAATTACTTTTTCATGTATAGTTCCAAATAAACTACAAGTCATAAATAGTTGAAAATTGATCAGAGGGAGTACAATGAATAGCTTAAATGACAAAATTGAATCTGCATTATCACCTTCATCAATACTCTAAAAAATTTAAATCATACATTTATGTTTACTGTTTAGTGTTCACCTACTTTTTATTCACACACATATTGTATGATATGATAATAGGTATTAAATTCAGAAAATCTGTATTTCATTCAATTCTAACATAATTACGAAGTATGATCTTCAAAAATAAAACAAGAAAATATGTTAACACTCGACTCTGTAACAGTAGATCACTATAAAAATATCTGTTTAAAACTAATCTGTTAAAGGGATCTCCTTCAATTAACTACTACCAATGTGACTATAAATATGTCTCAATTTTATGATTTCCCACTCAATGATTTAATTCTCTACTAAATAAATGTTTTACAATTTTTAAGTCCTATAATACTACAGTAATTCTACTTCAATTTATAACAATAGATTATATTAATTATCTATAAATTTAATTTAATGGGTATAATTTAAAAAGGAAAAGAAAAAATAATAAAAATGTATATAAAATATAATACTAGAAAAAACTTCACGGCATACAGTTATTTTTTAAAAACATTAAAAATTAGTTTGAAGATACCTAAAATATCATTTATTATATGATAATATACTCTTAAAGAAAAATTTTTATATAGTTGAACGTCATACCATTGCAGCAATAAACCAAATAAATACATGTGAGCTTGAAGCTATGAATATTTGAGTTAGCGTTATTGACCGAAATATGTTATAAAAATCGTTTAACTTTCTGTAAGAAATAGAAACAAAACAAATGATTAATAAAATATTTTTAAGACACTAACAATATTTGAAATAATGTAGCTCTTGGTCTCTCGAACCCATCAGTATTTTTAGTTAAAAAACATAACTGCGGTTTGGTTTGAATTATTGGAATCATGAGCTGAAAATACACCGTTATATTTAAATTATTAACAAAAATATCACTCACTTTAGAACGTTTTGATGGTCTGTCATTATCGTTATTAAATCATTATATATTATGCCGTGTTTCTCATGCAGTGTCCCTGTGAAAATTATACAATTATTATGAATACACTACTTATAATGACTCGTGTCTAATACCTTATAAAATATATCGTTATACCGATATACCGATAGTATAGATTGCAATAAAAATATATTTGCAAAATATTATATGACTATACTATGTTACTTGTATAATAATTACAATTAGTTTGTATTAAATGGTAAAAAATAAACCTCATACGCACTGAAATTATCCCGTGTACATATTTCGTGGCCAAGTGATCTGATTGTATTACTAATTGTTTCCAGTTGGTAAGATATTGCAAAACATAGCAAAAGCATGAGAACATCAAATACTATAGTAAAATATACATAGCAAATACTAATTATTATTTCGATAGCATAAAATATGTAAAAGTATTTGTTATACGTTTCATGCGATGCTATTAAATATATATTAAAAATATTCATTCGGTATTTGCTGTATGAACCGTCAATATTTCTTATAGTAATAATAGATTTATTCATAACACTTGGACTAAAAATCCAACAGAAAAAAGCGGATAACGCTATTACAATGTAAATGTAAGTAATTCGTATAGACCGTGTTTGCCAGTTTTTAAATACATTTCTATCGTAGTGTTTGTACGAAATATAGTTAAAGCTTGTAACGTCAATGCATTTCCATATATCCTTGGCATGATAAAGAATATTACCCATTTTGAAACTGGATAACAGGAAATTACTTATGCATCCCATGTAGTACATAATCGCAATTATATCATTCCTTAAATAGAGCAAACCAATTGGAAACAACATCGATATGGCGAACATGAATGATCCAAAAATCACGATAACAATGTGATAAATGTTATAACCAAAAATTGAAGTAGAATTTGGAATTAAAATTTGATACAAGCATATAATTCTTGCTAACTTCATATTGAAAATATATTGTTTTTCTTGTTTTGAATCCATTTTCGGTATTAATTAGATATTATACAAAAATAATCTATCTAAAACAGAAATAAACAACAAGTTAGATACCAATTACTTAACAGTGATTTTCTGATTGAAAGTTTGTTAAAAATTTAAGTGATGAACGAAGATGACACAATAAATATTAAGCCTCAAGTGTTGGATGGAATTTAACTTGTATTAGGTATTTTTAATTTTAATTCATGTAACAGAAATTGTGCTGTTCATCTCTAAAGTGACTTAGTTTACAAATGTTTCATGTATGTTAAATTGCTGATATTACGTAAGTAGTGTAACAATATAAAATTACCTTAAAGAAAATAAAAACAAATAAACCAGACGATAAAAAAGCCTAGGAACATCAAAATGTAGTTATTTAATTATTATAAGTACTGGTATCGAATAGATTTATAATTACATTTGAGTTGACATACCTATAATAACAGTTTAATAATGTAACTTGAATAAATATTTTATACAGCGTATAATAAAATAACGTGACCACAATGAGACTACTTCCTTCCACACAGTGAGGTATAGAAAGAACAAGAAACGTAAAATCACGGGCAATCGTAGACAAACTAGTCTTAACTGGGCTAAAATTTGACCTTTCTGACGTGCTGTCCAATCAAAATTCTCAAAATAACAGTAAGCTATGTGAAAAACTTTATCCCTCTACATTATCCAAAAAACAAATATAAATTATTTTGTCTTTGTCACTAGCCATAAGTTCAACACAAATATAAAACAAAAACATCAACAATATAACATTAACTCCTGGCGTGACCAAAATAATTATAATAATCCTAATAGTGACAAACATACAATTAAAAAAAATATAATAATAAATCATCGCCGATAACTAAATTTGACTGACAACTGTAACTGACATGGTAGTATGGTACCATTTGCCATTTGGCTTGGTTCAGAACAGAAAAGGAAATCAGAATAAGTAAATCATCCAGTCTAATTTAAGAGTTAATCTTTGGGGATGGGCAAGTAAAAACAAGCTTGTATATTACTATTATATTATAAATAGGTATATTATACTATATAATATTATAAATATCAAAAGTAATGGGCTTTTAGAAAAAATTATGATAGAGACAAAACGATGATTTTTTTAAATTTGTATTCATCAAAATCAAAACATTAGAATGATTAGTTTCTAAGCTTTTAGAACTTACGTATCTGATTTGATTATCTATACCGCAGTGTCATAAAAATTGTGTTACTACAACGGGGTTATATAATTTTTACAAAAATGTATAATATTAACGTCTTATCATTAAACAATGCTTGTTATTATTTTATTATTCGTAAAATATAAATCATAGAAACTTGAAATATTTCTCTATTACGTTAATTATCATTTCACATAAAAAATGAAAATTACAAAATCCTAACTCATTCTAAGGTATTTTCAGGCATTTAAAATTGTCAAATATTTTCCATTTTTTTATATTTTATGTAAATAACAACATTTTGCACTGTCAATAAACTAAAAATTGTACTACAATGTTTCACATTATTTTTCTTATAGCATTTCAAAAATATTGAAAATACATAAAAACAATTTTTCTTAAGTGTTGTAAATTCAAATGTTTACGAAATTCATTAAAATCACGATAGTTTGCAAAATATTTTGTAGTTCAAGAATCAAAAAAATTATTTTCAACTATTTTTTTAAGCATTTGATAAAAGCCTGATTTGACTATATGATTACAGCATATTATATAAGTTTCATTTCAGACGTCATTTCATACAATGATTAACCAATTCAGTATTGACAGAGGATTGAAAGACAATTTTTTATTAAAATACGAGTGAAATTATTCACAAGCATTTGTTGTTTATTAACACTGTCTAGCTGAAACACCCATATTTTAGAGTATTAAACACCGTCTTTTACATATAATAATTGACTACTAAATAATTAATTTACCTAATCCTGAAGAGTGGAGAAGTCATAATACAGTCATTATACTTGATCGGGTTAAAAAAATAATAACCTAAATGTGCTCACTTTCAATTTTGAATCCATATGCCAATGCTTGGTACCTAGTGTTATTTTGTACTCATTTCATTGAATAAAACGTTCAGTTATTCTGTACCGAGCTACTCAATCAAAATTTTTTGATAAAGGCTCAACTCCGTTGACTACTAAACTAATTGCTTTTTTAAAATCAACAGAAATATATTTTGGTGTAAACATAACATTAAGCCTATTTCTTCGAGCATTTATTTATAATAGCATTAAAATATGTTTTATGAAGGAATAAACTTAATATTAGTGGTACTTAATATTTCATAACAAAATTTAAAATCATGTATAGTCAGAAGTAGGAATTTTCTAAAACCTATAGTTTTTAAAATAGGAAAATATCCTAGAAGTTACCTAAAGCAAATAAATTTTTAAATGTTAAAAAAAATTAAAATATTATAAAATCCAGTAATTACATACACCACCGGTGACAGCCTTCATTGATGTATGAACAAAAAATAAAATGTAATACAAAACGGCTAAGGAATGAAAAAATGGTAAGAGAATAAGAGATCCCAGAGTTCTCTAAGGCATATTTTAAGGAGTTAAAAATTAATTTTTGACAAATATTATCCGAGTTTATCTTTTTAAATGAAAACTTTTTTACTATTTAACATTTTTCAGAAGGATTGCTATTATATTAAATAATATTATAATATTGTATTTAGTAAATAAAAAATAAATTTCCCACATATTTATTTTATAAATAATAAAAACTGCAACGTTGCATGTATTTCTGTGCTCAATCGTGTCGTATTTTGAATTCCTATTGCTTAATTGCGTTTGTGCTCAATCGGGTTACAGCCCACTCAACACCTATACTGTACAACAGGCGTATAGCGTTACCTGCCTACTCGATTTTTTTTAATATGGCTGCAGGTCACCCTAGCTAGGCTAACAAGCATCTAGATGTTTTTTTTTAAATTCTAGTTCCATCTCAAATATAAAATCAATATAATACTTTAAATATTAACAAGGACCCGAACCCTTAATGGTTTATTAAGTCTAATACCTACCTATTAGAGTAAATTATTAATAGGACAACCATTAATGCCTGTTTCTAAGGTTAAATTAAATACGAGTTTATTAATATTTGTTGTCTTATAAGCAGCTAGTGGTATAGCATTTTACTGCAATATTATTAAATCATTAAAACACCAAATTGAGTCTTTACGTTTGAAAACTGACGGGCACTGATCACACTTATACATTTTTAAATTTTATAAAGTAATATCGAAATAAAAACACGAAACGAATAGTGTTAATAATGTTGAACAAAAAATGAAATAAACACTTGAAAAAATATTTTAAAAACTGAGACCGTAAATATATGAGTACGGTGGTTTAAGACGCAATAAACGGAAAATCAAGAGTTATAGTTTGAATTCTATCAAACGTTTTTAAAAATTATTTTAATTTGATTCTTAAAATTCATTTGCCTGCGGGCGCCCATGCCCCCCTTCCTTCCCATTTTAAATTTTAAATTTAAATTCTATCAAACTTTTAAAAATAAAAATGGGAAGGGGGGCATGGGAACCCGCGGGCAAATGAATTTCAAGAATCAAATAAAACAAATATTAAAGACTGAGTCTACAATATCAGTATTCCTAAACTCATAGCTTTATTTACAATAGTTAGATCATGAAACAATTGATTTTTACAAGGTAGGTACTAACTGGTTATCAAAAATTAAAAAATGTTTTTAAAAAATTGAACTAGAGTTAAATTATAGAAAAAAAAATTTGAAGAGGAGCACGGGCGCCCGCAGGCAAATGCATTTTAAGAATTAAAATTAAAAAAATTTTAAAATATTTAATAGAATTTAAATTTAAAAATAAAAATGGGAAGGGTTGCATGGGCGCCCGCAGGCAAATGAATTTTAAGAAGCAAATTAAAATAATTTTTAAAAGTTTGATAGGATTTAAATTTAAAAATTAAAATGGGAAGGGGAGCACGGTCGCCCGCAGGCAAATAAATTTTATGAATCAAATTAAAATATTTTTTTTTTAAAGTTTGATAGAATTTAAATTTAAAAATAAAAATGGGAAGGGGGCATGGGAACCCGCGGGCAAATGAATCTCAAGAATCAAATAAAACAAATATTAAAGACTGCAGTCTACAATATCAGTATTCCTAAACTCATAGCTTCATTTACAATGGTTAGATCATGAAACAATGGATTTTTATAAGGCACTTACTTGTTATCAAAAATTAAAAAATGTTTTTAAAAAATTGAATTAGAGTTAAATTATAGACAAAACATCTGAAGGGGAGCACGGGCGCATGCAGGCAAATGAATTTTATGGATCAAATTAAAATAATTTTTAAGTTTGATAGAATTTAAATTTAAAAATTAAAATGGGAAGGGGAGCACGGGAGCCCGCAGGCAAATGAATTTTATTCATTTATTTATAATTATTTATAATTAATTAAATCAATTTTATTTTTTTCAATTTTCCTTTTACCAATAATTCTATTAAAGTGACATGACTCCAGGATCCGGCACCAAAATGAGAAAGAGTCCGCAAAGGATTGAAACAGTCTGGTGGTGAAAAATGTTTTTGGTGCATCGACCTGACGTTTTATAATGAATGACGAGAACCATGAACCACGATTTCTAACTTTAATAATTAAAAATTAATAAAGTAAATTTAAAATGAATCAAATTTGAAGATCTGAAAAACATAATCTATTTATTAGCAAAACAAAATAAAAATTGTTATTAATTAATGTGAGCTCTTATTTGATGGCCATGAGCTTATAATATTCAATAACCCATGTTGTGTTCCTACAAATATAGAATAAAAATAATTAATAAATAAATTTTAAAAAATAAATTATTAAATTATGTTTATTGTAATATTACCATGTATTAAGACTATAAGGGTAAGAAACAATTATTCTATATTAAACTTATATTAAATAGTAGCCTGATATATTCTGTAAAATACTTCTGTAAGTAGTATATTTCAATTGTGTATTACATAATATAATTTTAAATTATACTATAAACTATACGTACGTATAAACACCAATGATTGGATATGATTTTTGAACTCGAAATTATAAATAAGTTAGCGGCTATTTGCAAAATGTTAGCAGCATATTTCAATTCGTAGATCAAAAGGGGGTGTAGCGTGAAGTTGACCCCTTTCCCCCCCCCCCCCCCATCTTATATTTTTCAGTGTGGGTAATTTATTTGCAAATTATGAAAACCAATTTGCACATGTTTGCAAATTATTTGCAAATTATTGGTAGTATCTTGAAACCGCTAGCTACATATTGGGGGGCTGCTTGAAGTTGTCCCCCCCCCATCTTATTTTTTTTATACTGTATGGGGAGTTGATTTGCAAAATGATAACATAACTTTCAAAAATGTTGGTCATGGTGTTGGGGCCTCCCAGATTTTTTCATCTTTAGTTTGGTTTTTTTTTTACATATTTTTTCCCAAGTTCCAATGATTATACATAGTATTAAGTGTTAGACCAAACAACTATACATTTTTTCGGGAAATTTTTCAATGATTTAAAAACATACAATTCATGGTATTTCAATAAAATAATAAAAGTTGGATATAAAAAACAAGGTTTGCTAAAAACCTTTTTGCACCGCTCTAGTTGCGCCACTGCATACCTATAACTAGACAGTGTAGTCAATAAAATATAATACAATATAATAATATACAACTAGCACGGAGGGCTAGTAATAATATAAAATATTATAGTGTTTAACTTGCGAACTGAACGTACCACTATACTGTGACTGTGTTTTAATTATTGATTATTATTATTTCATCGGCACCACAATTAACTGGTTTAAAAACTAAAATCCTTTATGTCTTAAAAGGGCCACCAAAAAATGATAATGGAGCTCTTTGGAAGTGCAGTGCACCTCCAGCACCGGAGCTGCAGCGGTCTATTGATTTTCGGTAAAGCTTTAATTGTAATACCCGCATAATTTATTAAATAACTAAAAATATTATATTATGTAAGTTTGCTAACTCTGCATCACATTACACGAGGTACACTGTCACCAATACGATTAAAGTATATCTCTGGTATACTATAGAGTATATGGTGTCAGCATGAAAAGGTTGGCCAGATCGAATATGAGGATGATGACATTATTCTAAAATGTACAATGTATTACAAAACAGAATATCGCAATATATTATTATGAGAAGCCGGAAAATGGATGCATCATGCATGACAGTAAAGTAACTAAATAGACTAACCAAAACACAGTTGAAAGTATTATTATTGTTGATTATTGTTTATTATGACTTAATGTAATATTTTAATTAGTACATTAGGTGTCTAGGTCGCTTTGCTTTTCTCTACTTGTACAGGTTTTTTTAATACAATTTTATATACATCACCAGTGATTATATATTTATAGTCACAACTTTGTCATTTTATGTTCTAAATCAAAAAATGCACATGCTGCATTTCTATCACTTACATAAAACTTATCTTAGCAAATTGGCTCACAGGCAATGATAAAAATATATATTCATACTATAGGTATGACCATAGTCCATAAACGCAACCACAAAACCCAGGCAAAACTAATTTGCTCACACAAAGTACACATTGTCCTCACCATATATGTTTAATAATTGTTGTATAATATATAATTGACCACCAAAGATCAAATCCTGTAAATCAAAACTATAGGTATTTTCATAATTTAAAAACAATTATTGCTAAAGTCTAAAAATATATTAGTTTTGAATACACATCATTTTGTATAAAATATTTAAATTACATAAAATTATAACCAAAAATGTGATATTTTACCATTTTATAAAAATAACTATGATTTTAATTAATCGTTTATAAATAATGCATATAAAAATAGTTTTTAATGAAATAAAAATAAAAATATGAAACAATATAAAAATATTTCTTAAAAAAATAATTTACAATTAATACTATAATTATTGAACACATTGTAATGATTTTTTGTTCGGAAAATATTTTTAAAAAAAAATTTACTAGATCATACATACAAAAAATAAATAAAAACCAAGCAATTTATAATAATTGAAATAATTGAAAATAAAAAAAATATTTTTTTACATTCTGTCAACTAACAAGAATACAAATACATTGGTGGCTATAAAATAAATAATTAGAAATCAGAGAAAAAGATATCAGATCATTTTTACAATAATATTATTATTAAGTAATAGAAATTAAAAACAGACTTAATAACTAATTTGTATTTGGTTAAAATCAAACTGCTATCCATATAATTGTAAATAAAATAGCTTCTATAATAGAAACAAGCGATTTTGAATTTAAAAGATATTTTATAGTTTTATGAAGAAATGGTAGAAATAAAAAGTTTAAAGACAGAAGTTATTAAGCTGATTTGTTGTCCATATTTGATAATATACAACTTATATTTTGCTGATCCATACTCATTGATTATAATAGATTAATATTATGTAAACTACATAAATTTAAGTAAATAATTAGTCAAATAATAGTCTATTTGCAATTATATCATGGGTATTGACTGTTGAATAACTTTTCAATGAACATACAATTATAAACTAATATAATAAGTGATGACAAAATGAATCCCACTAAGCACAATTGCTAAAAATTAAAACAGAATATTTTTATACAACCACTTGAACCACTTAAATTAATTAATTCTACTTTTTACAGTGCACACTGTTAATTTTTTCATTGTATACAACTAATCAAGAACTATATTATTACATCTACTATAAGAAAAATCATCGTAATTAAATTATATTACTTATTCCATATTAAAATGAGTAATTCAACATTGAAAACAAATATAAAGGATTTTAAATTTTTTTTATAATTTTTATACAAAACCAAGATACTAATAACTTAAAATATTAAAATGTCATATGAGATCTTATAATCAACTTTTATATTTCTTTGTTTCAAACTTCTATACACATTTTTGGTAACAAATAATAATATAAATATTAGTCAATTGACTAAATATTTTAAAGGTACAATTAGTTGAGTTATATAGCTTACAATATAATTTATAATTCTAAAGCTGATATAATTTGAAGAAAAAAAACAACAACATTTTAATATTATTTTAAATTTTGTTTACCAACTTTTCAAAATGCCTAAATTGATATTTATTTACCTCAATATAAATTATAAAATATAATTTATATCTGTTTACAAAAATGTAGTCGGGTTATCGAAATGTGTTACAAAAATATGTTTTCAAGATTTTAAAAACATTTAAAGATATAATATGGTATTATATATTTATACAATTAAATACTTAATAAAAGTATATATGAAAATAAAACAAGAGTATATTGTAATGTATTTATACATAGGCCAAATCAAAAAGCTCAAGTGTTAGCAATCAATAATATATTAGATGACTTAGAGGATAACTAATAAATATGTTTTCTTTTTAAAAAGTTAATTTAAGTTAAATTTGGTTTTGGGAGCCAATCTGTAGGTCTGTAATTCATAAATTGTAATTTATAACTATTACCTTAATAAATAAATTAATAACTTTATTGCCTAAAACGTAAGAAAATTATAAAAAAAATATTTAAAAATACTAATACTCAGCATAAAGTCAATCAATTAATCATGAACCTAATATTTATTAATGAACTAATTTAATTCAATCATTATTGAGCACAATATAAAAATAGTTCAATAATTTCTGACGTACAAAATGTTAAATGTATTTTGGTTTAAGTTAGAAAACACGATTATGTAATATTTCAAGATATCATCAAATGATTTTAAAAATTAAATGTTTGTATAGAATTTTAAGTATCACACATCACAATGAACCATAACAAGACATTAATACTTGGTTGAAATAAAATTATTTATAGACAATATTTTAACTTAATACAAATAGATTTACCTTGGACATAAGATATTTGCATATTTCCCTGGACGGATAGTTAACTAATATAAATTCTAATGTATAAAAAAGTTTATGGACGGCATGATACAAATGAATATTGTGAAAACAAATTAACACCAGAAGCGCTGTTATACTGATTGCTATGCGGTTACCTCCCTACATAGAGTAAAGATACTATTATCAGCTAATATGTATCTTCCTGAAATTTTGTACACGTTTTGCCAGGAGTTAAGTGTAGTTAAATGTATTTTTTAATAGTAGTAGAAATTGTACTGACCGGCGTATAACTCGTTATACTAAATGTCAAAAAAGTTTCAATACCAAAATTAATTCATTATAAAAAGTAAAATAACATAAAACCAATATAACCAAACTTATACATGGATATATCCCTAATTGGAAGGTAAAAATTGCCTCAATTGTCAGAGCACGTTTTGTTAATTTGTTTTCCCAATAGCTACTTTTGATAGAAAGCACCTGTAAAGAGAAACCTAATCTACCATAATAGCGATATAATTTGTTTTTTATAAAAAACAAAAAATAATGGACGGAGTCATAGATGCAAACATCCCAAAATATCAAGTAGGCTAACAAATTTAGCACAATATAAAACGATTAAAAAGTACAACATCAATAAACTATTTTAAAATCAATAATAGAATAAAGTTTAAACCTGGGTTTGTGGTACAGGTTTTTCATTTATGGCCATAGGATGATCTCGCATAGAAGCTGCACTGTTTGTTCTCAAGGTGCTAGCAGATGCTGTTTTTTTGGGTGAAGCATGTAATGTCTTAATAGGTGCATCATGATATTCATAAATATTACTGGTAACACTACGGTTATCAATGCCTTGATGGCTCATTGCCATTGGCTCTTCTCTAACGACTAACACATCTCCATTATAATAACGATCTTTAGTTCTAAAGAAACAATTAAGTATACATTTTTTTTGACATTCTCAAATCAATTCAATAAAGTATAATTATTAAACTTACTTCTTTGCATTACACCACAGTATGCAAAGTATTACTGTCAGAGCAATTAAAATCATATTAAGGCCAGATAGACCCCAAAATGCCACTTGAATCGGAGTTTTAGGTTCCCACCAAAACTAAAAAAATAGTTAAAAACAAATTCAAAATAACTCTATAAATACTAATATAAAAAGTGAGTAGATATTAAGAGGATCACTAACTAAAGTATCAACATTTTAAGACAATAACAAATCATTTAATTTTGAGATACAATTTTTGACCCAATGTTGAGAGCAATCCCGTAACATTTTACTTTTTCATAGTATTTCCAAATACTTAACTATTTAACAAATCACTCTTTTGTTCAGCTCAGAACCTTAGTAAATACTAAAAATCACTTACTTCTGTAGTTGGAGGATATGTTGGAACAATAATACCAATAACAGTAGGTAAATATTCTGACCAAAATGCCGATTCCATTTGTCTATAATTTTGTTTAATAGTTGTATTATATGTTGAATTGATATTGAGGTATTTGAGATCGTTTTTAAATGCCATATCAAAGTGTATACCTAAAATCTGAGATTGACTTGGATTTCTAAAACAGAATAATTGAAATGTTATGATTAATTATATTCTCAAAGCAAAAATTTAAGTTCAAATATTGAAATATGTTAAACCTTAAGTTTTAATAAGGTAAAATAGTTGTATGGCAAACAAAAAATTATTAAATTTGTAATTTTGTTCAGTTAGCAGTACATTTATATCCAATTCTACATATTTTAAATGTAAAATATATTATGTGGTATCACATTAAATTATTATATATATATAGATATATTATTTACTATAATCTATTGTGGTGGTAATAGATTGATTCATTTTGTATAATGGGAATTAGTATAAATTAATGTTTGATATATATAAATAATTTAGTTATATATCTTGATTTAAGTTGATAAATATAATATGTATATGATAGTTGGATGTGAATACAATGATGCAATGTTGTTTAAATCAGTATTTACTATTTTCTAAATTTAGTTTTTCTGTATCAGTGGTGGCTATAATTAATATTATGTACATAAGTTACACACATAGACACATACAATAATAAAAAATATAGTGTATCACACTCCGTAAGAGGTGGCAATAACTAATAAGTGATACAACTATGAACCCTGAGCCGCAGCTCAGCAGCAGACCAATAAACATAACCATTGAACAATATTGTTTTATCTTCTATGTTACAACCATTGAGAACAAATTGAGTTTAGGAGTTTAACGTGTAGGTATATTGTGGCAACAATTATTATTCCGTATGTTATTGCACATTATCACCAAATAATTTATCGAAAATATTATGATTATATAATATAATAATATTATCATTCTGATCCCTAATTACTATACACTATTTAATTTAATTTAATCTAATTACAGTTTTCTTTGTGATAGGTATTCACTTGTTTTTTTGGTGTTACTGTTAACTACGAAAAATAGAGCCAGATTTTGGAAGAATAAATCTATAAAACAATATTTCATGGGATGATTGGCCCTATACGTCTAGGAGGGTGGATGCTGCATCCACAAAAATGTAATGCTGGAACTATTAATTCATCTCGGACATTTGGGCATTGAAGTCACAATGATAAAAATGTTATGAGAGTATAAAGTATAAACTAAAATATATATACTATTATTATTATGTCACCAAAAGAAAGGACATTGAAAGATAACTATGGTAGGTACAAAAATGCATGTCTGTCAATAGTGTAAAAAATTATTGTTACGCTTAAAAATTGGATTATTTAAATAATTATATACCCATAAGTTGCAAAATTGGTATAAGCCTTCATGAAAAAATGGCTCATATTACGATCATTGTCAGTCCATTTTCTTTTATCCACAACTGGTATACGAGGGAAAAACTCTAAAAAATAACATATTAATAAAAGTGGTATAATTAATACAATATGTATTAATAAAATATTAATACGAGAGGTTTAAAGAGGTATACAATAAATAAAAACAACATACCACTATCCATAAAAGGTGCACCTGTCAAGAAGTAATATTCTGTGTCATGTGAGTACAGTCTCCATTCAGGCAAGGGAATACTCGTTACAGTGGTATTCAAAACATACATATAGACTGGAACATCTTCAGCTACAAGCAATTTAGATATTTCATCATGTGGAGCAACAAACAAAAAATCTGACAACATCTGAAAATTAAATAAAATTATACTTTAGATTTATTAAAATGTATTACATATTATTTAATTTGAAGCAAACTTAAATAATCATACATTTATATACTGTGTTCTTATTGAATCCGGATTAATTGGATCAGGCCAATAAGTATACAAGTATTTTATAGCTTGGTAAACTCCAGATGGATTTAATGTGTAATTATACTGAAGAACCAATTCTTTAACTTTGTTGTTGAAGAACTCTTCAGTTACTGTATATGTTTTATTATTATCTGTCAACAAAATGGTAGTGTTATTTTTAAATAAAGATTCATAATAAATAAACATTAGTTTCATAATCTTACATAATATGTATGCTGCTTCTTGAGTGGTGACACCACTCAAATACCTAAGATCCTTGTTAAAATGACCTGCCTGAATAGCAGCTTTTACTGATTCATTAATAAAATGCCAATCTGACTGTTGCCAACCATCATACCAATCACTTTTAGGCACCAAAAATTCATTATCAATAATTGGTCCCCAAGCATTAAACCCAATTTGAGGCTGAAATAATAAAATCAGAACAGTTTTAAATCTATACATTTTAAAACATTTTTTGTTTAATAAATTACTTTAAAATCTGAACCGAGTTCCAAAAAACTCCTACCCCGTTTCAGACAATCAACAATTTTCCAAGTAGATTCAGTACTGCAGCCAATGTGAGCGGCAAACACTTTGGTCGTATTTAAAGCCCTCCATCTATCTTTTATAAGTGCCCAATCTGCAAGAGCTGAACCACTCTAGAAAATAGAGTATATATTATGAGCAATATAAACACAAAAATAAATATAATACAAAAAAAAAATTACAAAATCAATTATGACTAAGTATGTATTGAAAATAGTATTTGTTCATTGATAAAATAAGTAAGATTTTGTAAGAGCCATAAGACAAATGACTCAAATAAAATAATTATTTTTTATCACCTAATTTATTCACAAGTATGTTTATACAACTATAATGACTTAAGAGTAATGATAAAAGAAATAACACTATCGACTAAATTCCATTTTTGTATCTAATACCTGAGTCCTATTGATACATTTTTTCAAAATTACTTTAGATTATAATAATTCATAATATAATATATTCATTATACACCTCTAATAGTAATATTATACAAGTAATTAAATACAATTGAATTAACCTATTATGTTACCTGGGCAATAACTTTGGATACCATAAAACTAGTTTTGGGATTAACCATTAACAATCCTGCTGATGCAGCACCTGCATCCGGTCCAAATAAAGTGATCGATTTACGATCACCATTGAAAAATTCAATATTGTCATAAACCCAACGTAGAGCCATAGCTTGGTCCATAAGCCCATAATTACCAGGAGAATTGTCATCACACGTGCTCAGAAATCCTTAAAAATTAAAATATTATTTCAACAATTTTAAACATTGATTTTTTTAATTACCTAAGGCTCCTAATCTATAATTGATAGCAACAACAACAACATTATAAAATGCAGCCATCATATGTCCATGAAAAGAATTTGATGATCCATGTACAAAGTCACCACCGTGTATGTAAAACATGACTGGATAAGGTTTAGCTGGGGCCACACCCGTCTGTGATCATACAATTTAAAAAGACCAATAAATTGTATATTAAATATTGAACAATTTATTGCAATAAATGAGTATTTTGTTTACCGATGGCATAAATATATTTAAAAATAAACAGTCTTCATCTACTTTTGGCACGCCTTTGGTAATACCAGTGTAAATGGCTGGCTGTGGGCATGCAGATCCAAAATCAACTGCTTGATGTAACTGCCAACCTTTATGAGGTCGTGGTGGCTAAACAGTTGTATTTACATATGTATTCTATAAATAATTTTACTTCCCGAGTACAAGAGAATTGATGGTAAAACATACACGAAATCTTCCTTCATTAATTGGTGGCGCTGCATATGGTATGCCCAAGAACACGGCTACTTCAGCTTGTTTTCGCTCAACAGGTGTTTGAAAAGGTCTATAACCATTCTCAGGTAGAGGATTGTCATACAGATGCACTTTAAATCCCTGCACTTGACCATATTTTGTGGATACAAATACGTCTCTATCCAATTGTTTTGAATCTGTCCTCTCTTTGCCTTGTAAATCTGGTCTCCACCGACCCAGTATCCCAGGGAGCAATAACATATCATCACCCTAAATCAAAAGTTAACCAATTAGTCTGTTGAAGTGAAAAAATAGCAGAACTTCATTAAAACATTAGGTAAGAAGCACTGACATCAATTACACAATACATTTAGGTAAGGTACATTTGTTAAGTACAAAATCATGGTTGACACTCACAACATAATTTTGTCCATTGGGTCGATACGACGGAGTTCCAGGACGACCAGGTTGATTGTATGGCAACCGATTCTGGTAGTTATTCTGTTGACCGTATTGGTCTAGTAGTGGATTGTAAGGGTTAGCCGATTGTGGCAGATTCCGATCATATGCTGTTTGCGAGGGCGGATAGTTTTGGCCATTGTATGTTTGGTACCTGTAATCCTGGCCACTTGAAAGGGCGACCACAAACAATACGAGAATGATGGACAGGGCGTGACGCTGAGCAAATAACATAACAAATTTCGGAGTTTCGATCACCAGAGAAACACTACACCATCAGCGGACATCTGAACTACAATAGACCAATTTTAGTATCATACACATAACGGTCTCACGCAATTGAATAACTGTAGCGGTTTATCCGCAACACAGAAAGGATCGTGAGAAAAGTATATTAATTGCGGTTTGTGGACGTTAAAAAAATCAAAACTATTTCATATCCTGTACTAACTATTAATTGTTATTGTTAGTAAGACTTTGCCTTCTTAACATTTTACACCAGACCAGCCAACAATTGGTTGATAGTGTTGATACTATCACGTCGTTGTTCTGGTCACACTGAAATAACTACGGAAGGAAGCCCTTATTATTAAATTTACAGAATTTAACTGTAGATAGGTATATTACTGAACCTGTAGCACCTTGTGTTATATTAATTACTATTGGTACTATAATTGCAAATGTAAATTCTTGGCCACCAAAATTACTAATTGTACATCAACCTAACCTGTAGGCATATTCTGTTATATCTATAACTTGCACAAATTATAATTATTTTTGATTAAAAAAATGTATATATTTTATTTGTGAAAAATATTAATATATTAATAATTATAATACATGCCATTATGTTGTATCGTAAATATTTCAATGTTATTTTATACACATAATTCTGTAGTTAGGTATTGGGTTTTATTTTTGTATCATGAAAACATTAATTCAATTAAGATTAACAATCTCGGACCAATTTTACATAATAATTAATTAATAAATATGTTATAAACTTTATATAAATTCAGAAAAAATAAAAACCATATTTTTTTAAATCTATTGTAACAAATTGTAAATGAATAATGAAATATTATAAATAGTATTTCTCATATACATTCAAATATAATATTGACATGGGCAGTTAACTATTTAAATTTTACACTGTACCAAAATAAATTTAACAATATACAAGAACAAAAACAGAATTGAACAATGATATTCTAAATTTAAATTTTAGTCCTAATCAGCAAATAACAAATATTTGTTCATTCTTCCATACTCAATTTGTATAGTTATGATAGGCTTCAGAGCAAACCAATTTGTTCCTTGAATGTCAGAACTTTAATTCCTTAATGGCTTGAGGGAGATCTGGAAGTTTCATATCTTTCAACTGTTGTGGTATATTCATATTTTTCATAGCAGACACAGCTCTAGATGGTGCACCTGCAAGACCAGCCTAAAGAATATTTAAATAAGTTACACAATAATATTATTTAGGAGTAAAAACTATCAAAAAATCTGAATTTATTAAAATTGGTCTTACTTCTTGTTTCTCCAATTTGTTTTGTTCTTCTATCCTCGAAAGTATTTCAGTCATATTAGTTTCTAAAACCATTCCACCCATTACTAGTTCATTTAAAATGTAATGAATCTAAAAAAAAATATATAAGTTGCTTAAGTGTTGTATACACTAAATTAATTATAAATTATAACCAAATTCAATAATAATGATTTGGTCAAGGGACCTAAAGAATCAAATTGTTATACCTTTATTAGTTATTTAGCCAGTATAACTAGATTTTAAATTTATAAACTTATTGATTTGAAACATCTTAGCTAAGTAAACTTGAAATTATATTCACAACACCATGAAAAACATATTAAAGGTTTACAGAGCATACTTTTGCTCATTTAGAGATTTTGTGGTATTAAGAGCATATTTGATAATTAATGATAACTGTTAACTGATAAGTTTATAATACAATTTGATAATTTGAAAGTAAAGAAATAAATACATTATAAATTATTTTTATTTTGAGAATTTTCATTAGGTATTATTGTATTGTTTTTCAAATCCCTAGTAAACATACAATTTTCTGTTTTTATTTATAAATATTTAGTAAAAGTTATAATTTATAAAATATAAAAACATTTGTATTTATGAAAATTATGAGTTAAAAAAATATATATACGTGCATATTTTTAAAGCATATTATTACTAAGTGCATAAATGCATGTATTTTGAAGTTTTTAAGTGGATTAAATCCCAATCTTAATGACTTATTATAAAATTTTGATATTTTTTATAACTAGTAAACAACATTGACAATGTTGACATTATTCTTAAAAATATATAAATTGATTTATTAATTGACATACATATTACATAAAGCATAACTCACAGAAATATTATGTGAATCTTATTACATAAATATGATTTTTTCAAAAAAATAATCTGTTATAGTCCTTTGTTTGTAATTGGAAAAAAATGCCCAATTGAAAGCAAAACAATTGTGAGATTATTGTAGACAAATGTGATTACTGGTTCTTGTTCAAAATTGTATTGCATATGACATTGTTATTTCCAGATTATCGTTGTATATGAACAGAAATACTTCACATTCAATTTAATACCAACCAAATACATTGATGGCAATTATTATACTAGGAATATTGTTGTATCTAGTATTATTACAAGCAATTTTGTGTATTTTTAACATGGACTAATATTAGGTTCGTGAAATGGGATAAACATCAAATTCACTTCAACAAATTTTAAAATAATATTAAAACAACTTTATAGCAAAAAGATAAAAATGTTTTTTAGAACATTGAGAGTTGAGTTATAGTTATGGGTATCATAATTTTTTTTTTACTGTATAAATAATTGTTTGTTAATTAATCATAATATTACCTTGTCGACGTGAAATATGAGATCAAGCTCACAAACATTTTCAAAACATTTATCTAGTGTTTCAACAAATACTTGAATTAAATCAAGAATACCAAGTTCTGATTCTGACGAATCCACACAAAACACGAAATATAGTGTAGCATAATGACGATAAATCAGTTTGTAATCTGATCCTCCAATAAGACTAAAAATTAAAATTAAATATGCTTAGAATAAACCATAGTAAAATTGGTTTATTGATAATTTAATCATTAAACTTTAAAATTACCTTCCACCTTCTAGAAAGTTACAAACATTGTCATCTCGTTTGGAAACCAACTGAAATGTTTCCTTAATAATTTGCTGCTGCATGTCTTCATTCTATTTTCAAATATTTCAACAAATCAAAAAGTTATTATGCACTGAATATTTTATTTTAAGTTTAATTAAGTACCTACTACTTACAAAATATTGATAGAATTTAGAAAGTCTTGGCTTTCCGTAATTATTAAACACCAAAATTGCCTTGATCATAATTATTACTTATTCTAAAAACTTTAAACTAATATTTATATTAATATTAATAAAATAATGGAACAAATTCGAACATGAACAAATTATTAAGAAATGTATTATCATTTTTTATTAAAAAGGCAATGTTATACTAAACATTCCATAACAGCATTATACAATCCATTTCTAATCTGAAAATCCGGACATTAAGTCAACTCAAATAAGTAATAATAAGTTCAGTTCTAAGTTCAGAATACACTCGTATCTCAGTTCTACTTTTATACAAACATAATAAATCGTAATTAGTCAGAAAAATGGTTTACTATACTTGTTATAACTTATAACTTATAATAATGAATAGAATATGCATATTATGCGAGTATGTAGCATTGAAGCATGTGTTATCACTTATCAATATTTATCAATTATTGTTAATACAGTATAACCACTTCAGTAAAATAAACATTTTTTAGAATTTATAATAATAATAGAACATTCAAAGTTAATTTTTCCGAAATACAAAAAGTTGAGAAATATAGATTTAATCTGATTTATATTTACAATTTACATAAGTAGGTAACAAGATGGTAAAAAAAGATTTTGGCATATTATTCTAGTTTAGCTCCCATGCAGTGTCGGCCTGGCACACCCTTAGATCATATACATGTACATGTATATTGTATATACTATAATACATTAATACTATATAGTAAGTATCTATATACATAGGGTTGCCATTCGTCCCGATTTCGCCGGGACACTACCGGTTTTTACTACAGAGTCCCGATATTTTTCATTTCCCGGCCGGGTTGTGGATAAGTACCGGTTTCTTAAAATAAGATTTAAACAATACACATATTAGTGAATAAGTAAGACCAGTCTGTTTTAAATTAAAAATTGTGTACCTAATTAATTTTTTTAGATAATTTAAAATTATATTTATGAATAAGATAATAATAATACTATTATTACATTTTGTGATATTTCTAATTTTAGACTTTCTTATTTATTATAAATTATAATATAATAAAAATATTAAATAACGTTGGACTAAAAAAGGTATTATTAAAAATTCCAAAGAATGTGTTGTG